>NC_049904.1:22999780-23220403 GCF_001411555.2 Juglans regia
AAATATAATAAATAATTCAATTTTAACTCTACTATTTATAAACTATCTTAACTCATTTCAATTTATCTCTAAATTCAAACCATTCTGTCTCCAACCATAAGAGTTCAAAATCAAGCAAAACAAGATATATTAATATACTTCCATAGAACAAATTGACACCCAAAAAAAAAATTCAAAACCAAAGATTAATAAATGAGAGATGACAGCTAAAACAATTTTATTTGGACCGGTAGGATTGAAATTAAGCAAAAGAGAGAGCGCCAACAAACACCCACTAACCAACCAAACTAAATGACAGAAGGGCGAGTGTTAATTGAAATGATAACTTTTTCTTCAACCTATCCTGCTCGATTCCAATATTTTTCATCTCCAGGGAGTATATTTAAAAATAAATAATGCTACTTATAATTTTATTTATATTTTTACTTATAAAACTTATTTTATTAATTTATTTTTATTTTAAATTCAAATCCTGAATTTTAAATTTTATAATCTTTAACATATTTAAAAATAAATTAATTTTAACATATTTAAAAGTTTATCAAGTGCTCTGCTTGGCTATGGGCTGGGAAAGCCGGGGCGCACGATTTCTACCGTTAAGATCGTGCTCTTGGATGCCAAATACAAGCAGTCACGCAATCCCAAGCTTAGAGCATCTGGGTTGGACAGCTCAAATTCAAATAAAATTAAAGAGAAAACTTTATAATCTTCAAAGAGAAAACTAATTTCTGAAAAATGATTGATCTCACGTTTATCAACAATGAAGTGATTACTTTACATATTTGCACATCCACCATAAAAACTAATTAGTTTTAAAAGTTGGAAGAGTGATTGTCTTGTCTGTTCCATTCACCAATGCAATAGGACATACAGCCTGTCTTTGATCGTCATGTTGAAATTAACTTCCTTAATTTTTTAAATTATAACTCAAATCATACGAAAAATATTAATTTTTTACTCTTAGTTGCAGTATAATTGTCATTATTTTTATCATTTTCCACTTAAAATAATTCCTATCCACTTGGTTTTTCTGGAAGTTAAGTCAACTATATCAACCAAGAGGCCAGAAATACGGTTTCAATTTATCCACTTCCTTCCTGAAGAAAAACATGGCTGATCTTGCCTCTAGCCTCGCCAGTAGTCTCTTGAAGAAATTAGGCTCTTTGGTTTATCAAGAGCTCTACTTGGCATAGGGTGTCCAGAGCGACCTGCATAAACTTGAGAGCACGATTTCTATCCTTAAGATCGTGCTCTTGGATGCTGAAGACAAGCAAGCAAACAACCCCATGCTGAGCATCTGGCTTGGACGGCTTAAAAATATGTTATATGTCGCAGAGGATGTGGTAGATGAACTTGAGTACGAAGCTTTAAGGAAGCAAGCGATTACGACATATGGAAGCGCTATGGCAAAGGTATGCCATTTCTTTTGTTCATTCATGGCACTTTCATCCCGTTTAAAACTGGCTCACAAAATCAAGGACATTAGAGAGAGGTTAGATGAGATTAATGCTGATAAGGTTCAGTTTAATCTCACTGAGCGGCATGAAGAGGTGCATGTCAATCCCCTGTGGAGGGAGAAGACCCATTCCTTTATTGATCCTTCAACAATATTCGGTAGGGATGGTGACAAAGAAGAAATAAAAAAGAGTTTGATGCACCCAAATCCCACTAGAAATCTTAATATAATTGCCATAGTTGGATTAGGAGGTATGGGAAAGACCACACTTGCCAAGGTTGTTTACAATGACGAATCCGTAGTTAAACATTTTCAGTTGAGAATGTGGGTTTGTGTACCTGAGAATTTTAATGTTACAAGATTGGTGAAAGACATCCTTAAATCTGCTGGTGGTAGAGTTGATAAGAATTCAAGTAATGAAGATACATTGCATACTAGTTTGAGAGAACTTTTAAAGGATAAAAGGTTTCTACTAGTTTTAGATGATGTCTGCAATGAAAATAGAAATAAATGGACTAAACTGAGAGATTTGCTTAATGGAGGGTCGCATGGAAGTGTCATTGTTGTAACGACACGTAGTCACAGGGTTTCTTCCGTTTTAGACCCTGTTTATACACATTCTGTAGAAGGTCTATCAAAAGAAGAAAGTTTGTCTGTGTTTGTGAAATGTGCATTCAAGGAAGGAGAAGACAAACTATATCCAAATCTCTTGCCAATTGCAGATGAAATAGTGAAAAAGTGTAAAGGGGTTCCACTGGCCCTGAAGAGTTTAGGTGGTCTACTTTATTCGAAAGTCGATGAAAGCGAGTGGGAATTGGTGAGAGGTAACGAGATTTGGGAATTGGAAGAAAATGAGGGAGGCATCTTACCTGCATTGCAATTGAGCTATAATCAAATGCCGATTCATTTGAAGCGATGCTTTGCTTATTGCGTTAATTTTCCAAAGGATTATGATTTCAGTAATATCCTTTTAATTGAACAATGGGTGGCACATGGATTAATCATCCAAATGTCTCCTAACAAAAAACAAGAGTTGGAAGATATTGGAGAATTGTACATTAAAGAGTTAATGTCGATATGTTTTTTCCATTTAGATCTTCAAGAAAATCTTTTTGGCATGTATTCCTTCAAAATGCATGATCTCGTCCATGATCTTGTACTCTCTATTGGCCATGAAGAGTGGTCGGAAATAGACTCTAACAATAAAGACATGGCCTCGACAGTCCGTCATTTGTCAATTTCATCTAGTAGCCAACAAGTTTCAAAGTTCTCAAACAAGTTAACTAATGTGAGGAGCATCATGTACCGAAACGAACCACACGTGTCCTCAGTTGAAGCATGCATCTCAAGATTCAAGTCTTTACGTCTGTTAACTATACCTTATTCAGATTTTGAGAATTTGCCAAGTTCCATTGGTACTCAAAAGCATTTGAGATATCTCGGCCTATCTCTTAATCAGTCAATCAAGAAGCTTCCTAATTCCATTTGCAAGTTACACAATTTGCAAACCTTGTTACTTGATGGATGTAGAGACCTTGAACGACTGCCCAAAGATATGAGGAACATGATCAACCTTAGGTTTCTTACGATTTCAACAAAAGATACATGCTTGTTCGTGAATGGAGTATGTTGCTTTAATTCTCTTAAGATTTTATGGGTGGTGGAGTGTCCAAGACTCGAATGCTTGCTTCCACAGATGGACAGGTGCCTCACCAACCTTCGTATGTTGGTTTTTGTGGAATGTGAAAGTTTGACCTCTTTGCCACCTATTATCAAGCACCTAAAAGCCTTAGAGTCATTGTACATTTGTGATTGTGAAGAGATAGATTTGACGGGAGGAGGAGGAGATGCACAGGACCTCAATTTGAGACTCCAAATCTTGTATATAACAAATTTACCAAAGTTGGAGATTTTACCCGAATGGCTCCTAGGATCTGCAAACACTTTAAAGCACCTACATATCGAGCAGTGTGAAAATCTGAAGGCGTTGCCAGAGTGGTTACCAACTCTGAAATCACTTCAGACATTGGAGATCATTGAATGCAATGAGCTATCATCTCTACCGGAGGGGATTCGTCATATGAAAACATTAAGAAAACTGGTGATCATTCCTGAGCTCTAACTCGATGATGAGGTAATGTGATTTTGTCTTCTTATTTCAATCGTAAATCATTTTTATAATCACTTATTATATAGGTTAGGTTTTATTACTCTCCCCTTAAATTTTATATATCTATACGCATGGATTTGCAGCGAGTCGAAGCGAATGCCAGCCTGAAAGCACGTAGCTTCGATCGGTACCTATATATATGTGTGTTATTTGGATTGGTGAATAATAATGTATTTGCTTCGGTACCTATATCTATCTTTTTTCAATGTATAAAATGCTTCACTTGTACTGTTGGTTTCGTAAATGCATGTGTGGAATAATAATGTATTGGAATGAGTACTACTGCAGAGATTGATATTTTATTATTATTTCTTTAAAAAATCTCAATTTCCATTGAAATTCGAATGTACTGCTCAATTGGTTAGTAACTTTTGTCTGAAAGATTAATTGGAGGTCGATCTTCATTATATAAAAGGAAGAAGAAGAAGATCGAGGAGAATCATGATGAGTTAATTAGCAGAAGTTTTGTGATTGTGGCATCTTTACTAATTTGGAGTAAATCTATAGATTCAAAACCAAATTTACCCAATTCCATCTGCGTGCTATAAGCATTTCTATATCGAAAGAAACAAGGAAATTAAAAGCTGCAACTATATATTTCACTCCTAATGCCATAACCAAATGATTTAGTTGTTAGATCTTTCAATTCACTATTTTAATCAATCAATGACTATGTTAAAACCAATTACTGATTTCACAATTATCACTAATTATATATCCTAAAAAAATTACTATTTTTTTTTTTACATGCGGTTGGAGATCAACACTTCCCGCCGCTTTATTACAATGATTTACCGGATCTGACCTTTACACAAGTGAATACGATGCTAACGCTACTTTTCATAATTTTATTTGAATTGGTCTTAAGCCTTATTGTAAGGCCCAGTTCTGGGTTAAGTATTAATAAGGATTTAAGGTGAATTGGGTTTATATAAGAATTGGGCTTGAAGTAATGGTCTGACCCATATGTTGGGTCCAACCTTTCTAACCTTTGGATTTAAGTCCATTTGGCTGAACCATATCACAAGACCCATATCCATGGGTTGACCCAGAACGGTTTGACCATTGACCTTGACTTGCTTGACCAATTGACCCGACCTGTTTGAATGACTTGGTTGATAGGGTCACTAAATCTGACTTGATTCAGATCATAAAATATAATAATATTTTTTTTTCAAAAAAAAAAGAATTTAAAAAATTTATCTCTTAATATCTCTATAATAGACGTTATTTAATATTTTCTTATTTATATACATAATTATTATTTTTAAATATTCAATTCCAATTCATATATATGGATGGCTTAGAGAAATTAATGTGATATGTCGCTTAAGTGACTTCTATCATGAAAATTTTTTCTTTGGCCTAAAAAATTGAAATTTAGTGAATTGCATATAGTTACATCTAAATCGATGTGAATAACAATCAGCCCAAAGGAAGATTTTTTTTTTGGTCGAGTTATAGATGATATAAGGTAGTTAATTGTAAATTGTGTAATTTTTGGGATTATCCTGTCCAAAAACTTGATTGCAATTATGCACTAGGTATCTCATAAGGGCTCATTTTTATAAAATCATAAAATTTTCTTTTAATTTTATGTTATGTTGTCTAATTGATTTTGTTGTTCAATTAAACTAAAGCTTGCATGATGATAATTATGGGTCACTACATTAAAATTGTGAGATATTTATTTATTGTGAGTTTATTTTGTTTCACTTCTAGTGAATGTATATATGATATCTTTCAATTTGAATAACATTCAAATTTTTAACGGATCTAATCTGGCAAAATAGAAAGAGCATGTTACTATTGTTCTTGAGTGTATGAATTTGGACTATGTGCTCCGGGTTATGAGCCTCCCAAACCTACTGATCAGAGTTCTACTGATTAGAAGACAACTTATGAGAAATGGGAGTGCTATTATTGCATGAGTCTTATGATAATAAATCATTCTATTCGACGTGCAATGCCTGGAAAGAAAAATGCCAAGAAGTACCTAAGTCAATTAGCAGACTAATTCGTTATAATGGAAAAAGGTAGAGACATACACTTCCTAGCAAACTTGTCTCAATGCGGTATAATGGCAAAGAGAATATAAGAGAGTATATTATGAAATGTCAAATCTTGTTACTAGATTGAGAGCACTAAAGTTAGAGTTTTCTTATCAAATTCTTGTGCATCTCATTATGATTTCCCTTCATGTACATTTTTTCCCTTTAAGATTAATTATAATACTCAAAGGGAGAAATGGACTCTTAATGAGCTCATTGCTCATTGTATGCAAGAGGATGAAAGGTTGAAACAAGAAATGTTTGGTACCCCGTCCCTCTGTAAAAGACTTAGTGGGGATCCATGGTACCATGGGTGCCAGCCATATGACAACACCCAAGATTTGAATCGGGTAATTAGGCGTTCAACATTCGCTAGGAAGTGCACGTGGAAGGAAAAGATATATGGTTTGTAGCGGAAAAGTAAAGGTTTAGTCTAAACGCTAAATATTATAGTACTATTAATTTAATAAAAGTCATAAATGTATTTCCACAATATCCACATGATACTTCATTCCTTAGATAATTATACACATGTCTAATTGCTTGATTTGTAAACCCCAAATAAGGTCGATCGAATACACTTTGTCGTCTGACTATTATTTACAAGTACAATTTCCATAGGCAGACAAGTCCTACAGAAAAGTTTCGGGGTTTGGTTTTTTTGGACTAAATCGAACCGAGACCGACCGAATGTATATATATATATATATTTTAATATATAATATAATATATTATTTTATATAGTATTTGTGTAAGTTAATTATTTAATATTCATTAACCATATATAAAATGTTAAAGAGATCACTTAATTTTAGTTTTACTAATTTAATTAATTTTGTGTATTAATTTTTTTGTTAAAAAAAAAAGAAAAGAGGAAAAAAAATGTTCATTGACCAAATGAACCCACTGGACCAATAACTAATGGTTTGATCCAGCAAAAATGATAGACCAAAGTTTTCAGTCCGTGACCCCTCCCAGACTGGACCAGACCAATTATATACCTAGTTTTAATTTTAAGATCTTTTACCCTGGGAAGGAAAAGAAACATTTTATAAATGTCAATAATTCTCATTTCATATTCTAAAACTACCTTTTAAACCCCTTAAATCCCACTACAACCACGAGTATTACATTTTTGCAACACACAACCTATTTAGTGTCAACATCCAAATGCTTGTGGCTATCATCCAGAAATTTGACGTGGCTGAGTCAACGTTCTAACTTATTGTCCTAGGATGTAGACATGATAACTCATATCCAACTTAGTTTTCATTTTAACAGAAGATTTTTGTATTCTTAAGTTCCGACCTGTTTTATTAGCCTACTTACGCGATGCCTCATCCCTTGACATTCGTAAACATCATGATAAGTCTCATTCAGAGAGGAGAGAGAGACTCACATGATGAGAGGAAGAGGATGAGGAGGGATAGAGAGTAGCGGGGGTTGGGCAGCTTTTGTTGTTTTTCATCTTGTTTTCTTTTCCTCCTCTTTTGTATGTTTTTTGCTGGGATACCCTTGCTTTATTCTACTTTATTATTAAAAAGAGTTGAGAGAAATACAAAATGGAATTCGAAAGAGCAAGGAGCCTCGGCCCTGCAATAGAGAGTGTGATTTCTCGAACCCTAATGGTTGTAATATGCATGGGTTCAAACAGTTCTGGGTAATTCCTCTATAATGGCTTTTTGTTATTTTTCCCCCCTTTTTCATTGTGGCTTCGCACCAAATTAGAAAAGAGAGAAGATATCTAACAAAATCAGTTATTTTTTTCGTTAGTGAGAAATGGGTCTTAACCTAATGCACAATCCCTCCCTGGAATCAGTGTAATCACACCATTACAACCATTACACACGTCATCATTAAAGTTTATCAGAGTATAATATTAAATTTGACACACAAGATTCAATTGGGTGGTAACTGGAGAGCTCACTCAACATATGAGAATGAGCATAAGCATCTTTGAGAATGGAGTAAATACAAAAAATTTTATATACCATGCTTTGCCAAAGAAAAAGGAAAAAAAAACCATTTGCATAATACTCCTATCCTTCTAAATAATTCAACTGTCGTACACAAAAAGGTCGGTATATTCAAAAATTTGCTATGGTGATAAAATTAGAATGTAGTATACTCTAACCTACAAAATTGATTTATTGTTACCATGGTATTCCTCCGCTATAAGTGAAGATTTTTTTAATAAAATTGGGAAATGGTCATTATTGGATAGGTGACCTCGACTTTTTTTTATTATTATTATTAAAAAAAAAAAAAGCCCTACAAAATTGGTAAGGTGAGAATGGAGACTCACATGAGGATTCCTTCAGCATTATTAAGGGCTCTCTTTACAACCCTAAATTTTTCTGTGATGGCTTTATTGGTTTTCACAACTTACTCCTTGATGAAAAACTCAATGCCATGTCTAAGACTTTCGAGCTCGGGGGTGACAGCTACACGGGTGAATATGTTCCATATGAGCTTTATCATGATACTCAAAAAGGGCCTCAAATAGCATTCAGAAGTGCATAATCCGTCTTGGGGTGAGCTACCTGATATCACCCAATTCTACAGACTTCAAAACTGCTAGGGAGAGGGTGAAAGAAGCAAGCATCTCTGCTGCAAATTTTGCTAGGTGCAATGACCTAGTATGCTGCATCGACTCCAACTCTTTGAAGTGGTCCCAAAGGCAAAACTGAGAAATATATTACAGCAGGTAAAAGCAAGATTAAAAAAATTATTTTAGGAAAAAGAACATAGAAAGGGCACTACATTCCTCCAACAAATCTTACCCACTCCACCTCTACTCTACATAGTACACTCAAAGAGAGAAAAGATCAGATTTACTTCCCAATCTAGTGCTGCTCTAATAAAGGTAATACTCCATATTTGCAGAAAACTGCAAAATTTCTGCTACCGGCACCTATTTACAACAAAAGATACCATACCATGCCAGGAAAACTATCTTCAAGGGCTGGTCTCCACACCATATATTGTGCCAAAATTCGATCTTAGACCCATCCTTCACTTCAAATCAAAGCCAACAATGAAAATCCCCCAACGTTCCTGGATGGCCCACTCAAAAAGAGCTTTGTTGTACGATGAAAACTTTGTAACCCGCCAAAAGACCTGAAGAAAGACAAGTACAAATCCTTGACCACTTGACAAGGCAGTACTAGAATTCATCCCAACTCCTCCCACATGAAATCCTACTGAAGTTTCTCAAGACGATGGACAAAACTAACTGGTATGAGAAATAGCAAATTTAGCAAATTAGAAAACATACTCTAAAGTGATCCCCGCCCACCCTTGGATAAATCAAATCTACTCCACCTAGCCAACTTGACACTCCATTTCCCAAAAGTGTCATCCCAGATAAATTTTGCCTTCTAGGGAGCCCCCAACGAAACTCAAGTACTTCATTGGTAGAGAAGACCATCCCAAGATACAAGCCAATCCTTCGATATCATCCGCTACAATTGGAACTAATCTTGATTTGTACAAATTAATTCTCAACCCCAACACACCTTCAAAGCACAAAAACTGACAACGCAATGCAACAGAGATAAACTAGATAGGCATCACAAAAGATGAGACAAAACAAGCGCTTCATTAGTCATGGATCCCACTGAGAAGCCAGATGACCCAACTTATTATAATTGTGAAACTTAATACCCCAAGCCGAAGCCTGTGGTTTACTAGCCCATGGATTACATTACTCATTAAGGACTTTCTTTTTAAACAATGTGAGCTGGGTATTTCTTTCTTGATTAATTTGAGTAAGCAGGCCTGCATTTAGATTTAGCTCGTTAAGCTTCAAACCCATATCCATCTTGTCTAAAGCACACTGCACCTTTTTCATTTAAAAGAGCCAGTTGTCTTCTCACTGAAACCAAGGTGTTCACAATATTGCCCTTTGCACTTTCCGGCACCATGTCCTCCTCAGGCATATCGCAGGGATCTCTACAATAGCCTTTGTAGCTGGTAATTAGAAATATTCCTATTTTGTTGCTTGCATGCTATACCAACAAAGTTTTCGAGTTGCCCAGATTGCACTTGTTAGAGATAGCAACAGTCAGCAGCCTCTAGCCGCTTTCACATACAACACTCTTCCCATCTTAACATTCCCATTCTTAGGAGCTTTCACCAATATTTCCCCTGCTCTACCAGTCTTCACTACAAACCTGCATACATGCATTTTGTAGTTTCTGTGGCCAATAAACTTCTGGAAGAGATTTTCAACCATTCAAAGCTCCATGATAAAAAGACTTCAATGCCTTCCAAGCTGGAATGATCAACATACCATTCTGGCTTCTTCCCCCCATACTCTTCAAGGCCAGAAATCGACTGGAGGTATTGGAACATCGTAGCACAAGCAGTGTTTCCCATCCAAAGAGATTTCGCAACCCCCCTTCTTCCCTCTACCTAAGACAGTCTCCACCAAGGAAATTTAGTATGCAACACTCATCCTTCCTAGTGACATTGAACGGCATCCACCACTACTTCGACAAACGACCGTTATCCCATCCTCTATCCCAAACGCAAGAAGCTTTGCGTCAACAAAGACTGATAAAAAAACCAATACTGTATGCAATCCACCAACGAAACTTACATACATAAGATGAATTTTGGATAACCCAATTTGAAGTACTAGTGTCAAGAAACTGACAGTTAGAAAAGACAGATGAAGAGACTATCTCCTATGAGAATCACCTGAGATTTCCGTGTGTGTGTGTGTGAGAGAGAAAGAGACATGCATAAAATGACACTTTGAAGATTGGGTTTTTAACAACTTAGAGCACTGGCAGTGGCTTCTTTATCTTCATCTTTATTTTTAAATTTGAAGAATATATCTATAAAATCGTCTACATTGGTGTATCTATCTTCATTTTTATCCATAACTATAAACAGTGCTTCTTTAAATTTGAAGAAGCACTATTTTAGTCTTCAAACATTAAAAATAATATTTTCCCTCTCTATCTGAACGACTCATCTCTCTCGCGCGAAAAGTCACCCTCCATCCTCTCTCTCGCTCTCTCGCTCTCTTCTCTTCGACAAACCCATTCCCCTCTACGATTGGTATGATTCCTTCTTCTCTCTTGCTCTCTCTGCTCTCTTCTCTTCGACAAGCCAGATTTACCGAAGAATAGTCTCTCTCTTGCTCTCTTTGCTCTCTTCTCTTCGACAAACCCATTTCTGCTGCACTGTCTTCCCCCTTCCTCTCTCTTCTCTCTGCTTTGCTACACCATTGCCCAAAGCTCAGCTCAAGTGCACCACGGGACTATTCCTTCATCAACGACGACCTCTTATCTCGCCCAATACCCGATTTCGTGCGGCTGTTTGGAAACCCTAGAAAATGTAATTTCGTGCAAGCCACTTGTTTTGATTTCACAAATTGTTTTGTGTGATTTCCCCTCATATGGAATGTGTGATTTCCCCTGATTAGAATTTTTTTTAGGATTTTTTGTGTGATTTTTCCTTATATTGAACCGAGATTGGTATGATTAGTATGATTTGCTTATGTTCTCTACCGTTTTATTGCCAAAATGAAGAAAACTACTCTGTATAATACCAGGTTGAGTTCAAACCTGACAGATTCTAACACGGCACTTGTGCCATTCTCCAATCATTGAAATTGAAAGTAGAATATATCTTCTGAAATGCAATATTAATAGAAAGGTATCAATTGATATTGCATGAACATATATTCTACCAAAGAATATCTCATGAACAGGACAAAAATCTCAAGTTGTCATGCAGAAGTGAGTCAGTCTGTCTTTTTTATCTTAGGTCTCTTTTTTAATCTCAGTTTGGTAATCTCAAGCTCGTGAATAGTTAGGTCTCTTTTTTATCTTGTATCTACCCAAAGATTAAGTTTGCTCATAAAAATCTGTCTCCTTTTCAATAGAATACATATCCACATTAAAAAGGAAGATAAGAGGAGCATCAATTATGATACTGGGTTTATTTTCAAAATCTCAAAAATTGAAATGCATTATTTTGGTTGTAGACATGTGGTTTTGCTTGTAGACTTGTGGGTTTGAAATACATATTCACTTGTAGACTTGTGGTTTTGCTTAAAAGATTGATTTTGCTTAAAACAGTGCTTATGGTCTTTGCCCTTTTTCTTGATTTGGATTGTATATTTATCAAACCATTAAGTCAACAGGTATGTATGCCTTTAGACATATTTGTTTTTCCCATGTGCACTGCATACATATATAGTTTTTTCTATGTATTTTGTTTTTTCCATGTTGCATACATACTTCGTCTATTGAGGTAGTTTTAGTAACATTTTATCCTTCAATATTTTGTTGAAGGATGAACTGTTCAATTGATGAGGATCCCTTCTTCACCACACTGTTGGAAAGTGGTGAAGGTCATATTAACAACCCCCCTATGGGCAGTGCAAGTGTTGATGTCCAAGCGACACAACCCCAACAGGAAAAAAGGAAATAAAAATCACAGCGGGGTGTATCATTTACCATAGAGGAAGATATTCTCCTCGTTTCAACTTGGCTTAACATTAGTATAGACTCCATACGGGAGACTGATCAATCATCTACACAAATGTGGAGTAGAATTTATGACTACTACCACACATTTAAAAAACCTAATTGTCAAGACCGGTCTATACCCTCCTTGACCAATCGGTGGTCAATCATTCAAAAATGCGTCAATAAATTCAGTGGTAGCTTGGCCCAAGTTGAAGGAATGTATCCAAGCAGTGCAACCAAGCAAGACAAGGTATAATGTTTTTTCTTATGTTTTGTGGTTCTAATTATTACGTATTTGCAATGTTTTTAGTTGTATCTTGTTCCACTATTTTGTAGATTGATAAGGCAAAAATCTTGTACAAAGAGAACCAAAAACTTAACTTTAACATGGATCATTGTTGGAATTTATTGAGGCACCAACCGAAATGGCAAACACACATGGACCTCATAAAAAGAAAAAAAAAAATGGGACAAGTTCAGGTATTACTCCAAACTCAATACCTTTAGGGGAAGACATGGAAAATGTGTCCATCGATTGTGAGAGACCTATGGGCAAGAAGGTTGAAAAAGCAAGAGAAAAAGAAAGAAAGTGTAACGAAAGACAAAATATAGTAATTAATGAGGCCTTAAACCAAATGAAAGATGATAGGAGGACTTCTATGATGGAGAGAAGAGAATCGCAATTGAAATATGAGAAGATTTGAGTTACTACTTCTTAAGAAGAGAAAACTTGAGTTGGAAATTAAGACTGAAAGAGAGAGATCTGACTTGGTAGCTCTTAAAAAGAGAAAAGCTAATATGGAAATTATGAACTTGGATATTGATTCCATGAATGGTTTGCAGCAAGAAAAGAACCAACTTAAAAAGAGAAATAAGGAAACCTTAGTCGATGTTCCTCCAAAGTCCTCTAAGAAAAGAACCAACTTAGTGTCTAGTTTGCTGTACCCCACATATCAACACTAAAAGGAAGGCCAATAACATCACTGTTTTAAAATGCAAGGTTTTCTTGTGATTTAGAAATAACAATTCCAGCTACATCATTTACTTCGATGATGTATGCAATAAATCAGAGTAATGTAGAAGTCCTAATGGAAGAGAATGGTATTGACATCTATCTACTCGTTATTCAACTAAAATTAACAAATTAACTGAAATTCAAACAAATAATATCCAAATATCCACTAAGCCACTCTCCATGTGTGTGTGATAAAAGTTGAAGCCAGATTCAGATGCAATAAAACCAAATTGATTCATAAAACTTGCCCTGCCCTGTCTTAAAAAGCCCCTCCTGTACTGCCATGTAAATTCAAGCTAACGATTTAATTATCTACTACCAATAAAAAATTTCATTTCTGCATCCTCTTTGACAATAATACTCAATCCTTCATCCAAGGCATAAGAAATATACAAGGACTATCACCAACATTTCTCCATAGATATCTATGTGGTGTGTAAATGTGGTTGACCATAGGCATGAGCTTCCAGTAACATAATTAGAGTGTTCAACAAGGTAATAGATCCACCTACTTCAGTCCTAGGAAGCATTTTCCGACCTCGGTTGCATTGTTCAGAAATATATATATATATATACCAAAATAATGTAAGTATTCATTGTCTTTTTCAATTGCATTGCACATAATAACCCTTGAGTCTATAAGATGATTGTCACTTAAAGCAAGGACCAAAAATCACTTAGACATGCTATAACCACAACCAAAAATTCTGAAGTATCTCATCATCTCTACAAGTAGCCAGAAGCTATTTGGCCAGCAATCTCCAATTCAAACCTAGTTCAAACTCAAATTCCAGGGTTGACGCCACTACCAGGCAAAGTCTCCCAAGAACTATTACTCAAATAAAATCACTGAATAAACACAATGGTAGCCTTTAGAAGATCGCAAAATTTATAACAAACTGTGATTTAGCAACGAAACAAAAATAAGAAAAAACAAAAGGTCAAATAAATGGCCCCTGATATTTTCACAAGATTATGTAATTGTCAAAATCAGCTCATATAATATTTTTCAATTAATTATCAAAAAATCAGAAAGAAAGCATACCTAAGGTATGGAGCATGTGAATTTACATGACAAACCATGTGTCTGAATTTAAAAAACAAAATTTCTGGCCATGCTTTACTGAAAATCTCATTCTAAAGTCCCCAAAATAAAAATAAATAAATAAATAAAGGAGAGAGAGAACACCTGTAAAGTGAACTTGTGGTTTTTGTCATGCTCACACAACTTGGAAGCAAGAACAGTGTAATACTTATTAAATACTTTCTCCTATAAACAGCATTCTACAAGAACACAATTAATCTCTCTGTCCTGTGAATATATGTGAAAATTAACAATCAGAAAATTAAACACAGTTATCAAAATAAGGAGAAAACCACAAGGCACCCACCTGCTTTCCATGTAAATCCAACCTTAGAAGCTTCTCAAATGTATCAATGTAGTCCAACCCACTCATTACTATACAAAAGATCGCCCTTCTGGCATCTGTGTTCATCCTCTATGCAGCAGCAAGCTGCAGCATTTTTTGGGCTTCAAGAATCTCTTTGTCTATATTGCTGGCAACTTCTTTAACATTGTCCACTGTGGAAGCCATGTCACCAGACAACCACCATTGGCCCTTCTTCTCAGGATCAACAAGCTTGCTCCATTTGAGCCATCTAATTAAAACATCTTCTACCCTTAACTGAAAATAAAGAGTAACCAAGGACTCAATGTCATGCAAAAAGATAATGAAAAATTGAACTGTCTTCCTAAATCAAATCTGACACTTATTATTTCGAAAAGCAAAATGTTAAAATAAATTTAGATTATCTTGAGTTTCCATGAGCTATCCCTATTCCTAGTCATACTTTCACGCCTAGAGTAATGATACACTTCTTTTTGGTTCTGGGCATCCGGGAACAAGTCCCCAACACAGGCTCTTGATGAGGAGTTTACTGCAAGTGCACCCCGGGCAATTAGAATTCTATTCGATGGCCCCTAGAAATTGTTTGAACCCAAGGATTCAAACCTTAGACTTGGAGGAAGCATACCACCATGACCAAGGTTCGCACTAACAACCCATTTACAACTAATTTTTACAACTTTGATTTTTTTTTTTTTATTGGCACCGGGTGTCGTTATTGGCACCGGGAGAGAAGTTTTTTTTTTTTTTTTGTTAGGAAGAGGTAAACTTCAAGATGAGACCATATAACTCACAATTTTACATTGGCGTGCAAAAACGAAGTTTCAAAGAGAGAGCAACCTCATGGATTTTAAGGAGAGACAATAATCATGGGGTAGGAGCAAAAACATATTTATGTACCAAGTAAAACATGACAGCTATGACTAATGTAATGACAAAAGTGGTCAATGTTAAAAATTAATCAGAAGCAAAAAAAAAAAAAAAAACGAAGCAAAGTACAAGAAACAAAAGAAGAAAGAACTATAAATTAAAACTCCTAGCTAAATTGAGACAAAATGACACCATTAGCGCAAAGAAATTTTATGATAAGATGTGTATTTAAGTAGAGGAAAAACAAAAGATTTCAAAATACCCAACGCATACAAACTACCATCTTACCATATAGCATTCCATGAATCAAAAGTAGAACCCACCACAATTTGTTTGGTAGATCCCAACACATTTTTTTCCCCCCCAAATTATGTACACAATGAAGTTCATAATCATTTATAAGGTTTTGGTACCAAGCTATTATAGTCAATGTATGAACCAAAACATGTTCACTGTTATCTTGAAACTACAATGTATATTACTTGGGTGCTTCTCTTAAAATCAATCTATCTTAAAATGAGTAATAAATAGGATGCACCACTTATTGTGCTTTTTTACAGCAACTTGCTATTACTAGGAATAATATTTATCATTTCAAGAAAATTAACAGGTACTATTTGAACTCTTTACAGTCTTAACATTGTAATTGGATCTATGATTTGATCTCAGAGACAATCTCCCACCGCGACACCAGTGGTAGCCCCTTAAAAGTTAAAAGTCAAGCCTCCTCAAACCAAAAGCTATCCTCCCGAGTCCCATTACAAAAATAACAAAGAGTAATAAAACATTCTAGAAAAAATATGTTGAACTAAATGTTAAAAGAATGAAACTATTAACTAGAATGACCTTTTGTAGCCATTTCTTTATCCGAGTGTGATGAGCGGGATCCTCTTCAGGCCTTTTATTGTAGTTCTTGATGTCACATATGGTTTCAAGCATGAATTCCATCTGCAAGCATCACCAATTACAATCTCTGCAATTATGAAACAAAAAAAAAAAAAGGTGAAGAATTCATAATAATGCTAAAACGTTTAACAAACTTTGCAAAAGATAGAAGATGTGTTTGGGGACTCTTTCATAGATACAAAAGATCTATAACAAAACAATTAACAATAAATAATAAATTGTACAAAAAATATATTCGAGGATTTCTTTAATAGATAACATATTCACTCCATATAAAACACAGTTTCCAAAATTAAATTATTCACTTCCCTCTTTCTAACGTACGTTCATTCTTTATGACGTAAGCAAATCTTGAGGGTAGAAATTATGTGATTTATCTACCCCTTCTATCCAGCGACTGTGAGACTCGTCATGCGCACCAAACCATGATGACGTGCTTCAAAAGATGTCGTGCGATTTCTAGGGCACGCTCAGTGTTTTAAATGTGCTGGAAATATTATAAAGTGTATTTTCAATGTTATTGAACTAAAATTGATTTTAAATACGACAATTCTAATATTATTAAAGTGCTCTAAAAATATTATAATTGTCAGAAATAATTTTAATATCATTATTAAAATGATTTCAACTATTTAAGATATTATGTGATTTAGATTATATTGAAAGCTTTTATTAATTAAATGGTTTTATTTTCTTTAATATGTTAAGTGAGACTTCATCATTTTATTAATGATGAATGAATATTATTTTATAAACTAAAGTTACTTTAAAATAATATTCTACCTTAATTTCTCTAAGCGTTTTTAATTAAGATAATAGTTTACGCATTTTCAAATCAGTGTTTGAGATCCATCATTAGATCGTTACGTGGATCCTCAGACGAAGGGACTGGGTTAAATACCCAGACCCCTCCCTTTCTCCCCAGCTCTCTCTCTCTCCTCCCCAGCTCTCTCTCTCTCCTCCCTCTCCCTCAAGCGTACGCAGTATGCTGCATCTCTCTCGCCTGATGCTCCATCCCACAGCCCGGAGCCGCCGTGCGTCGGCATCTCTCACCTCCACCACAACCGACATCCCCTATCGTAGTTGTCCCGCGCGGTAGCTTCCCCTTCCCCCACGCGAGCAACTCTCTCCCCTCGGTTTCCTCACTTCGCACTGCCTAACGCTGCCGTCACAGCCCGCCGCTGGCCACCAGCGCACATCCAGCCATCATAGGCGACAGCCCCATTGAACCTAACCCTTCACGGCAGCTCTCTCCCTCTCTTTCCAAAACGGGTTATCACACAGGTTCCTTACCCGTTCACCATCGTGCGCCGCCGTACACGGCCACCCACGGTCACCAAGCACTATCACGATCTCCCCCTTCCTCCTCCACATGACCTGAGGCCCATAGCCTCCCCTTGATCCACCGCACGAGGCTCCTCCTCTGCACGAGTTTTACACCCTCTCCACCGCCGTGCACCGCCACCCACGGGGTGTTGCCGCCACCTTCAGCCCCCTCAAGCCACCACCAAGCCATCCCGACCACCCTTGGCCCCGATCTGCCATCCATGCACGCACACTCTCCCTCACTCTCTCACGGGCTTCTCCCCCTTCTTACATGGCCATTCCTTCCCTCCTCCACCATGGCGCCACCCCAGTGCCACCATGAGCTCCACCGCACCTCCCTGAGCCGAACCCTAGGTCCAAACCACCACTTTGAGTAGTGGTTAGTCACTGCATGTGATGGACAGCCACTACGCTTGGCTGATCACCACTGTACACGGCTAGATCCGCCGTGTTATGCTCCTTGTCACCACTCCAAGACCACCATGAGCACTTCCAAGACCACAGCTAACTATCCAAATGCCTAAACGGTCCCCGTACGCGGTTTAGCCACCACGTACGATCCTTCCGACATCTTCGACAGTGACGGTCAACGAGCAATGCACGGGTTATCCCGTCAATAGTATAACTCTCTATCCCTCCTTACTATGTTAGATATTGATTAGTTGACTAGGTTGTGGACTATGCTGCTGGCATTGTGGAGTTGTGGTATTGTGATATTGTGCTGTGTAATGAAGTGTTGGGCATTTATGTGCAGTGTGGAGAGGTGATGTGTTGTGTAGTGAAGTGAAGTGTTGGGCTTGTCTGTGTAATGTGTTGTGAAGTGTTGTGGATTGTGCTACATAGTGTGGTTATGGAGCCTGTACTGTATGGGTGATATGGTGTATGTGGAATAGGAAGAGTACATGCTGAGTGCACTCTGTGTGGCGTGATGTGTATAAAGGGAGTACATGTGGAATGTACTCCGTATGGCGGAATGATGCACCATATGGCGTACCCGCCATAATGGTGATGCAGCGTGGTATATATCAGGGGAGTACACGCGGAGTGTACTGCATATGGTGGAGTGATGCACCATATGGCGAATATGCCATAATGGTGATGTGGTGTGGTGTGTGTGAAGGGAGTACATATGGAATGTACTCTGTATGGCAGATTGATGCACCATATGGCGTGTATGCCATAATGGTAATGTGGCGTGGTATGTATGAGGGGAGTACACGCGGAGTGTACTCCATGTGGTGAAGTGATGCACCATATGGCGTGTACGCCGTAGTGGTGATGGGTCGTAACATGTGTGAAGGGAGTATGCGTGGAGTGTACTCCATGAGGTGCAATGATACACCGTGTGGCGTGTCGCAGAGATAAGGATGGTAGAGTGGTTGATGGGCGTAGAATGTGGTGAGTAGTGTCGGGAACTGTGGAATGGTGTCCCGAAGTAATTGTGGTGTAGCCTGTAGTCTGAGGTGACAAGTGTCATCGTGTTGGACTTATGGCTGGAAGTACGGGTGAAGTAGCAGGACAAGTGTAAGAGTGAGCAACGAAAGCATGACTAGGCAACGTCACTTAGTGACGTGGTTATTGGCAGTTATGCTTGCGATGGGGGAAGTGATAGTGTAGGAATGACATAATGGGAATGTGACGAGATGTCAGGATGTGTCGGGAGTACGTGAGGAACCGTACTCATAATGAGTTAGGAATTTACGTGGCAGGATGTTGGGTGACGCGACAAGGTCACGGTGTAGCTTGGGGATAGTCTCGAGCTGTATGACGTGACATAAGACGTGGATATGAATGGAGTCTTGTCGCGTTAAGTGTTGGGATGAACTGTAAAAAGGGACGGGTAGCATGAGGAGTCATTCTAGCCGGGTTAAGAGAAGGTTGGTACCGAAGTATGACCCTTCTCCCTCCAAACTGGTGATCAATGTGTTATACATGTTGATCTTAAGTGATAAGGGGTAGAATACATGTGTAACATAGTGAGACATATGTGCTGGACGGATTTACCATATATAATGGGTAATCTATCCTGAGTATAGTTGCCCGGTGCTTAAGCCTCAGAGTTGGCTTAGAGCCGTGTGGTATGTATGGATGGGAATGAGTATTAGTATGGACTAAGGTGCATGGAGATAGTGACGAGTGGACTGTCTAAGGAAGGGGTGCGTGACTTAGTCGGTCTGAGTCATGCGTCGGAACGTAGTTAATGAGAAGAATGAGACAGAGGTCTTAGTGTCATAATCCTAAGGTGAATCATGGGTTCACTTTAGTGGATGAGCACTCGAGGCAAGACTTGAGTTGGAGCATGTAAGAGCACGTGATAAAATGAGAGTACTCTAAGTGAAGTATAGCTCTGTTTAGTGGGGTTGAAACGCACCTCGCCCTGCCCCCTGCTCAACCCAATGTCTAAAATTTTTTTTGGTCTAACTTTTTTTAAACCCAAATTATAATATAATTTATATTATAAATTGAAATTTATACATTTAAAAAAAATATAAACATATTAGAGTTGTATTTTGGATTGTCTTGACCTCCTAGGCCAACCATTAGATAGGAGGTCAAAACAATACAATGGTCATACTTAATTAATGTAGGATTACTCATTAACTTGAAGTTGAATTCAAGTTTTTAATAAATTGTATATATCTTTATGCAATATATTTATATAAATTATTTATATAAATATTAGAGTAGGGGGCGTGACCCCATTAAGGTCAATCTGCCCCCCACCCCAGCATGGATGGGGGCAGGATAGTAGGGGGCGAGGTCCCGTTGCTCACCCCTATTTAAAAGAAATTATAAAAAAGTAAATATACTATAAATAATAAATAAATAATAAAAAGATAGTAAATCTATCACTACCCTACTATAAATTCTCTACTGAGAAAGCCAATTACTTGTCAAACCGACTTTATTGACGTGACAATTCTCAAGCTTTTCACATCATGCATTAATGTAATGAGTAAAAAATTTGTTGCCTACTGAGTTTGTATGGCTACGATATCCTCCCCCCACCCTCCCATTAATATATAGGAAATGTTGGGGAGTCTGAGCCCGTTTGATTTGTCCGATTATTTTTTTAATTTTTTTTAGTTTTTTTTACTTAATAATTAAGAAAGATTTTTTGTTTTTTTTCACATCATTTTAACATTTTTAAATATTTTTTAAAAAATTAAAAATTCATAATATTATTAAACTCATTTAATGCCCCCAAAAATTATCCCACATCTTAATAAGTTTATATATGATCCATCGACCCGCATTAATTTGCAGTTGCAACCAAGAACTCCAATTCAGTGCAATCATGACTTAGGTTGATTATTTAGATATAAGTTATATGTTCCTTTCTTAGATTTCAAATATTTTAATCATTTTAATTTTCTAGGCAATGTAAAAATATAGTCCAATTCAGTGCGGAGTAGCTCGTCTGCCCATGCAAGGGCAGGTGGGGGGCAGGCCCCTACTGCGCACCCCTAACCCAATGGAGGGAGAAGACCCATTCTTTTATTGATCCTTCAATGGTCATCAGTAGGCATGGTGACAAAGAAGAAATAAAAAAGAGTTTGATGCATCCAAATCCCACCAGAAATCTTAATATATATGATTGCCATAGTTGGATTAGGAGGTCTGGGGAAGACCACACTTGCCAAGGTAGTTTACAATGACGGAACCGTAGTTAATCATTTTCAGTTGAGAATGTAGGTTTGTGTATCTGAGGATTTTAAAGTTACAAGATTGGTGGAAGAAATCATTGAAATCTGTTGGTGGCAGAGTAATGAAGATACATTGTAGACTAGTTTGAGAGAACTTTTAAAGTATAAAATGCTTCTACTGGACTTAGACAATGTCTGGAATGAAAATAAAAATAAATGGACGGAACTGAGAGATTTGCTTAATGGAGGGTTACATGGAAGTGTCATTGTTGTAACGACATGTAGTCGCAGGGTTTCTTCCATTTTAGACCCTATTTATACACATTTTTTAGAAGGTCTATCAAAAGAAGAATGTTTGTCTTTGTTTGTGAAATGTGCATTCAAGGAAGGAGAAGACAAACGATATCCAAACGTTTTATCAATTGCGGATAAAATAGTGGAAAAGTGTAAAGGGGTTCCATTGGCCGGGAAGAGTTTAGGTGGTCTACTTTATTCGAAAGTCGATGAAAGCGAGTGGGAATTGGTGAGAGATAACAATATTTGGGAATTGGAAGAAAATGAGGGAGGCATCTTACCTGCATTGTGATTGAGTTATAATCAAATGCCAATTCATTTGAAACGATGCTTTGCCTATTGCGTTAATTTCCCAAAGGATCATGAATTCAAAAATATCTTTTTAATTGAACAATGGGTGGCACATGGATTAATTCTCCAATTACCTATTAACAAAAAACAGGAGTTGGAAGATGTTGGAGAATTTTATATTAAGGAGTTAATGTCGAGATGTTTCTTCCAAGATTATGAAGACTTGAACTTTCGCTTATATTCCTTCAAAATGCATGATCTTGTCCATGACCTTGTGCTCTCTATTGCTTGTGAAGAGTGGTTGGAAATAGACTCTGACAACAAAGAAAGTGCTCCAACAGTTCGTCATTTGTCAATTTCATACAGTGACCGACAATTTTCTAAGTTCTCGAACAAGTTAACTAATGTGCGGACCATCATGTACCGAACTAAATCACACATGTCCTCAGTTGAAGCATGCATCTCAAGATTCAAGTCTTTGCGGGTGCTAGATATTTCTGATTCAGATTTTGAGAATTTGCCAAGTTCCATTGGTACTCAAAAGCATCTGAGATATCTCGACCTATCTGGTAATCAGTCAATCAAGAAGCTTCCTAATTCCATTTGCAAGCTACACAATTTGCAAACCTTGTTGCTTCATGTTTGTCTTAACCTTGAACGACTGCCAAAAGATATAAGAAACATGATCAACCTTAGGTTTCTTACAATAACAACAAAAGATAAATGTCTACTGGAGAATGGAGAATGCTTTAATTCTCTTCACATTTTATTTGTGTTCATTTGTCCAAAACTCGAATGCTTGTTTCCACAAATGGACAACTGCCTCACTAACCTCCGTACATTGGTTTTTGTGGCATGTGAAAGTTAGACCTCTTTGCCACCTATTATCAAGCACCTAACTGCCTTAGAGTCATTGCACATTATTGATTGTGAAGAGATGGATTTGACTGGAGGAGGAGGAGGAGATGCACATGATCTCAATTTGAGACTCCAAATCTTGAAGATAGAAGAGTTACCAAAGTTGGAGGTTTTACCCGAATGGCTCCTAGGATCTGCAAACACGTTAAAGGAGCTTTGTATCAGTGACTGTAAAAATCTCAAGGCATTGCCAGAGTGGTTGCCAACTCTAAAATCACTTCAAACGTTGGAGATCACTCAATCCGATGAGTTATCATCTCTACCGGAGGGGATTCATCATATGAAAACATTAAGAAAACTGATGATTAAAGATTGTCCTAAACTCGTTACTCGTTTAGAAGACTGGTCCAACATACCAGAGCTCGAACTCGATTCTGAAAATGTTGAAGATGGTCAAGAAGATAATGAGGATTCTAAAAAAGGTGAAGATGATGTGGTAATGTAATTTTGTCTTCTTATTTCAATCGTCTAGTAAATGCATGATCTAATAAACAAATCGATATAACCAAATTTTATTTGCGTCTAACCATAATTAACTATTTATTTGAATCGTAAATAATTTTATATATGTTAGGTTTTATTACTCTCCCTTTAAATTTTATATATCTATATGCATGGATTTGCAGCTTCGGCCTTAATTCGACGAGCCATGAGTCGAAGCGAATGCCAACCTGAAAGCACGTAGCTTCGATCGGTACCTATATATATGTGTGTTATTTGGATTGGTGAATAATAATGTATTTGCTTCGGTACATATTATCCTTTATCAATATATAACATGCTTCACTAGTGTTCATTCGGTAAATGCATGTGGTGAATAATGTATTGGCATGAGTACTGCAAAGATTGATATTTTATTATTTCTTTAAAAAATCCCAATTTCCATTGAAAGATTAACTTTTGTCTGAAAGATTAATTGAAGGTCAATCTTGATTATACAAAAAGAAGAAGAGATGGAGAATCATGACTTAATTAGTGGCAGTTTTGTGATTTTGGCATCATACTAATTTGGAGTAAATCTATAGATTCAAAACCAAATTTTATTTGCCTAGCTAATTCGAAAAACCAAATTTATCCTCTTCCCTTAGAGGTTATATCTTCCATTCTTAGATTTCAAATATTTCTATTATTTTAATTTGGATTAAGCCATGTAGGCGTTGATGTCTACATACTGGTGACTGAGGCTAAGAGTATCAATATTATTCAATAAATTGCTCGAGATTGCACTACAACACAATTGCTTTTTAGTGACGGAGTCAGAAGATGAATACGAATCAGAATCCGGGCAGGAGGTGGATAATGATGATGAAGATGTTATTGATGGAGATTCTGAAACAACTATGGAAAATTCATCTGAAGAGTAAAAGTACTAAATATTTTATTTATATAGGTGACTATAAAATATCTTAAATTTTCATAATTTCTTCTAATTAATTTTCTTTGATATAATTAATTATTTTAAAGAATGCCGCCAAAACGACAACGAAGAAATGTGCCTCCGCCAAGTCCAAGTCCTGAATCCATTGAGGACTCCCCACTCGAGGAATCCGTTCCTGAAGATCAAGCTAACACAGAAGAGAACAACAGCCAGTCGACACCTACCATTAAGGAAATATTGTCGTTGATAATTATATATATAGTTAATAATTTTTTCTCAATAACTATATAATTATAATTATAGTATATCTATTATTATCATGTAGTTGATGCATCTGCACGTCGCGGTCGTGGCTATACACGTGGAATCTCTCTTGAAAAAAATAGAAGGCACGGTAAACTGAAGGTCACAATTCCTGATAATTCCACTGGAGGAGTGGATGATAGTGCAGCAGCGCTTTCCTCCTATATTGGCACAGTAGTTCGAGCTTATGCTCCATTTTATGTGCGCTCATGGCGAGATGTTCCGAATGAGATTAAGGAGCACATTCGAAGTCGTGTGCTGGTGAGTTTACTTTTCAGTACATTTTTTTCACTTAGATTAATCTATTATATTTTTTACCTGATTCCCTTGTTAGGATGAATTCGACCTCGACTTTAGCCGTAGCGAGGATTTGAGAACCGTGAATGAGTTGATGGCTACACTATTCCGACGTCACAAAGGACGATGTCATGACCACTTCAAGAAGTTTGAGACGTTGGAAGAGGCTGCGCAGTCTCCTTTTCAGCAGATGAAGTTAGATGATTGGAGAAAGTGTTGTGATCTTTTCGCATCTCCAGATTATCAGGTATTTTACATTTATATCTTTAAATTATTTACATTCATATTCGTTTTATACATTATATGTATACATATTACAATTAACATTTTTAATATATTTTGTAGCACTTGAGTTCTACAAATGCACAGAATAGATCCGTTCTGACTGTCCACCATCGTGCCGGTTCAAGGTCATTCCACCGTCTTGCTGAAAAAATGGTAATTAAAAAATTATAGAATTCATTTATTTTCCTGATATTCTTTCTGATAAGTACTAACATTATCTTTTTAAAATTGCTAATATTGTCGCTTTGTTAGAAACGTGATGATCCTGAAAACTTTTCCCTCGTTCATGTCTATGCTGCTGCTCACACTAATGAGCATAGTGAGTGGATGGATCCTGTCGCTGCAGATAATTATGTAAGCAGTGTTAATTTTGTTAAATAAATTTTTTATAGAACATTTTAATAGTTTATTTCTTATTTCTATTTCTTTTAATACGTTACTAATTATTTACGATCATTACCTTTTAAATTGCAGAACAAAATGTTGGAGATGCAGTCGACTTCTGCGGAATCCTCTCCTAGTGACATAGACATATTCACCCAAGTGCTCGGGCCGCAGTCTAGTATGGCAAGAGGTTTGGGACGATCTATCAAGCATAAATGTTCATCCTCCTCAACCTCATCGGCTTCACAAATTAATAATCTTACAGCAGATTTAGAAGCTGCACGGCGTGAGAATGAGTATATGAGGTCGAGACAGCAAGAGTTAGAGTCTCTCTTAGAACGACAGTCTCATTTAGAGACGCGTTTGCAGGACCAACAGAGAGACCAGGAGGAAAGAATACGCAGTGAAGTGCAAGAGCAAGTGCAACGAGAGATGATGGTGCAAATGGAGCGTGTTATGTCGTTGCAACAGAATCCCCGTGGGCGAGGGAAAAAGAAGAAATAAATTTTATCAATATTTCTGACTAGTTTTAATATCTAATTTTGTACTTTTATAAGACATTGTTACTTCTTAATTGGGTATGTAATATGATACTATTGGTATTTTGTTTTTAAATTTTATGAAATTAGTATTTCTGATCTGTACGTTCGAATGTAAATAAAAATCGTTCGAACGTACAATTCGAACGTAAATACAATTGAATCGTTCGAACGTTAAACCGACTAACGTTCGAACAAAGAACTTGCATTCGGACGCTCCTTCGTTTACATTCGAAATAACGTCCGAACATTAAACGCGCTACGTTTGAACATTTACGTTTACGTTCGAACAAATATTCGAACGTTTATTGTAATTAACGTTCGGACGCATTAACATGCGAACGTAAATATGATACGTTCGAACGATATACAACAAACGTCAACTTCTCTCATTCGAACGCCAATCGGGTCGGGTATAACGTCCGAACGTTTAATTGTACGTCCGAACGTGATTTTCTGTGACAGTTCATAACCGTCACAAAAAAATGAACGTTCGAACGTTGTACCGAACGGAACACTTCCAACCGTCATTAAAAATATTTTTTGTGACGGTTGAACAGTAAACCGTCGCCAAATGTTTTCTGTGACGCACTTTACGTGACGGTCATGGTGACGGTTTCAAACCGTCACCAAATATGTTTAGTGACGGTTTGCCATTTTTTTGTGACAGTTTCCTCTGTCACAAAATACACATTCTGTTGTAGTGTTGACTGGCTTGGTTGAACTATTCGTTTATTATTCAATAATTGTATATAAATTAAATCTCGATAATTTAATAAATAACGTAGAAATTAAATTTTAAAAACACAATTTAATTTCTGTTTCAGATTTTTTATAATAATATTTCATAGAATAATATTCATCCATTATTAATTTTATAAATATGAAATATTTAGAAATTGTTTCTTCATAGAAACTATCAAGTGATCTTGTAGAATGTTATCTCTCATTCTAATATCTAAGCCAATTTATCAAATTTCATGTAAAATCTATATATTTTGGTATCATATTAAGCATAGAATGCTACAATTGAGAAATTGAATAAACTTTTCATTGCACAATAAAGTTTAGAGGATAAATCATCTCCACTATTTATCATATAAATCATCAATCTTAAATGGTTTTTCTTATATTTTCACTTTGGATTATATATTAAAAGACTTAATATTATATAATTAAAAACTTTGAGGTCAATATTAATAGTTTGTTATTTGTCCTAATCTTAGTTTTAATTTAATTTTAGTGCGACCATATCCATGAAAATAGATAATATATAGAAATCATACAAAATCTATGGGTTATATAGGAAAAATTGAAGAAAGACATTTATATGTATATTGAAATTTTACAAAATTTGAAAAAGTATATGAGAATAGGCCTCGTTTGTTTCACAGATGAGATGAGATGAAAATTAAAAGTTGAATAAATTATTGTTAGAATATATATTTTTTAAAATTATTTTTGTTTTGAGATTTAAAAAAGTTAAATTGTTTCGTTTATTTTGTGTGAGAATTTAGAAAAATTATAATGATTTGATGAGATGAATTGAGAGAAGTTGTGAAAACAAACTAGATAAAGAATTACAACTTGTTTTGGGGGCCAATTTCTATACAATATTATAAAGGAAAATCATAAGGTTACTACTTTCCTACTATCTATTTACTACTCCTTCTATATTTGATTTTTTTAATTTTTTGTTTTACTTAATTATTAAGGAAGTGACTATTAGTAAAATTATATATTTTTTTAATTTTTTCTTAATAATTAAGAATGTTAAAAAAATACTTAAAAGTCACGGTGCAACCCGCATGGTGTGGGGCGGGAGCACCCCCTCCTCGCCCAGCTATCGGGGGTGGGGTTGAAATCTCACCCCACCCCCTACTCAACCCAATGTTTAAAATTTTTTTTGGGCTAATATTTTTTAAACCCAAATTATAATATAATTTATATTATAAATTGAAATTTAAACATTTAAAAATATATATATATACTTATTAGAGTTGTATTTTAGATTCCTTTGGCCTTCGATACCAACCACTATGAAGGAGGTCAAGGCAATACAATAGTCATACTTAAGCGATGTGGGATTACTTATTAACTTAAAGTTGAATTTAAGTTTTTAACAAATTGTATATATCTATATACAATATATTTATATAAACATTAAAAATTTTAATTTTTTATGTTAAAAAGGAAAGGGGTGCGGAGCGGGGGGTGGGGCCCCGTTGGGGTCAACCTGCCCCCCCCCCTCACCACACATGGAAGGGGCAGGATAGCGGGGGGCGGGGCCCCGTTGCCCAGCCCTACTTAAAAGAAAATGATAAAAAAATAAATACACTATAAATAATAAATGAGTAACAAAAAGTAGTAACCCTATCACTACCCTATTATAAATTCTCTGCTAAGAAAGCCAATTACTTGTCAAACTGGCTTTATTGACGTGACAACTCTCAAGCTTTCCATATCATGCATTAATGAGTAAAAACATTGTTGCCAATTGTGTAACACCCAGGTCCAACACCAACTTGTTTTCTAAAATGTTTTTTGGGTATATACGGATGAAAAGCTTACTTGAGATTAGCAAGCATTTTTTTTGAAACCCCCTTCGAGTCCAAATTTTATTTGTGACATATGTCGAATATATTTTCTTTTGGCTTACTAATTAGGTTAGAATCATTAAATATTTTTTTGACTAGGTGAAATCCTTTTATGGGCAGAAAACTGGTGGGACAAGTTAGTTTATTTAGAACTTGAATCGGGAGCCCAAAACTCTAAAAAAAGGCCAATCAACACTCAAAACCCAAGTCCATGAAGCCAGGAACTAGTTTCCACGTCAATCACGTTCCATTTTTGGTTCCATGCATGTCTCTCATGCACGGTTACCCTCTTTTTTAGTTCTCATCTATGGTTTTTCCAATCAACTCTATAAATACATGTTCTTCTCTCCAGCAAAAGAAGTTGTCGCAGCCTAATTTTTTTTGCAGTGAATCACCTCCTTCATGTAACTGCCATTTTCTTCCTACTTCATGCCTATTTCCACCATAGAAATAGCCCCAAACTGCATCTGCACCTCCACAAGCTGTCAGTCCACTCACCGTTGATCCATACTCTACCGTAGCAACCCACGCATAGCTGCCTCTCCACACTGCCGTCCACAATTACACTGTCCTCCACCTTGCTTCATGCACTTCTACAGTGCACCACCCACGGCCAGCAGAGGTCGAACTCCACCACTAGCAATCAGATCACACGGCAAGAGACCCATCCACCGAGAGCCACTCCACTAAAGCCCAATCCCGCTTATGTCCACCGCACAGAACCACCCTGCCCAAACCTCACAACCACCTCCGAAGGGCAGTTCCACTGCCAAGCTCTTCCACTCCGCAACCCACATGACAAAAGCCCCCCTGCACGACTTAAGACGTTGCTTCACTACCACCGAAGGACCTCTGTTTTTGCTCCCTGAAATAGAGTAGTCTTGACTCAACCAACCCACTGCCCTTAAGCCACCGCCCACGCCATTTCCCTAATCCATAAAAGATGACACTGCTGCCGCTCCCAGCCACCTTGTCTCTGTTTCGTCGCTGCCCTCACGGTGAGTCCCTCACACGCTGCTCTCTTTCTCTTGCTCTCTCACTCTCCGTTCGCTCTCCCTCATCTCTCTCTCTCTCTCTATCTCTCTTTCTCTCTCTCTCTCTCAGTGTTATTTCATGTCGCTGACAACCAAGTACCGCCGCAACTCGCTGTCGTGGGCTTCCCTCTGGTGAGTAAGGATTCGCCGCACGTCTCCCTTCCCTCTCGGTAGGGTTTCAAAATAGGAAAGTATTTCACACGTAAAGCCCTTACGTAGAAAGAAGAATAAATTTTGAGATGATATTACAGTTTTGGTTAGGCTTATTTTGTGTAAGCCATCCAAACCATATTGTGTTAACGTGTAGTTTTGGTTAGGCTTATTTTATATGGTGGGCTTGTTGTTATTTGGAATTACGTTAAGTGATTAGTAAGCGGATACCAATAAATTTGAAAAGTGACGATATTTTAGGGTTATGATAATTTTAGAAGTTTAAGAAAATAGGTTATTTTAGCATTTCAGGTTTAAATATTGAGATACATGTTTGATAAAAAATTTACGAAAATTACGTGATTATTTTATAGGTGATGATTTATAGTTGCTCGGCAATTTTGAGGAAAATTTTTGAAAATCTAAAAAGTCCAGGTAAGTGAGGTTCCTATACTAGACTTTGCATAAAAATAAAATGGATTGAGGTCAATTTTGAAAATGTGCATGTTGTGTTATGAAAAAGAAATGTTAAACGATCTCAGTTATTTGTTATGCATTGCTCATAAGGTTCTGTATAAGAATAAAGTATTTTCTGGCATGACTGGTGTAAACATGATCTTATTTTTGGCATCTTGTTATTGAACTCAGAAAAATATAAGCAAATATGAAAATTTGTAATTTTTGCATGTGACGTGAAGATATTCTGAATCTGTTTTGGAAAATGTGAAATGATCTGAATTTCAGTATTCTGTTTTGATATGATGTTGCATCTGAAAAACCTTTGGCATGACTTTCTAATTTTGTTCTGACTCTGATTATGATTCTGATATGGTGATTCTGATTCTGTTTTGCTATGATATGTGGCTCTGTCACGGGATATAATAGTGACCTCTAGCCCTTTCACGGGATACAATAGTGACCTCTGGCCCTGTCACATGATATAATACTGACATCTGGCCCTCCCACATGATATATTAATGGTCTCTCTCTGAGTGCAATCGCTTTGATAACATGGTGATTTATGTTCTACTTTGCTTTTTGTAGAATGCACAACCCTACCACGGGGGTTAAACATAGCTTCTGTTATGATATGATGCTTTGATATGATATGACAAGATGAAAATGTTCAGTCATGTTGTGCCAAACGAGTCTTTGTATATGAAAAGTTGGTTTCTAAATATGAAATGTTTGACATGTCGCTCTGATTTTCTGATAATATGTATTTTTTGAGAATTGCATATTGAAACTGGAATGTTTTGTTTATGCATTTTGAACTCTGTGAAAATGCTCATGTTTACATACTACCATATGGTCTCTGAGTTGTTGATAACTCACCCCTTATCTCCATAACATTTTTCAAATATTTTTATGGTTCAGCTAGAGAATAAGAGTATGAAGTATTGGAAAAGTCTGATGATCATAAATGAATGAGTGCTAAGGGTACAAGTATTTTGGAGGATCATATTTTGTAGTTTTATCTCTAGCTGTTTTTTGGTATATGAAGTTATGAATAATTTGAGTCTTTGTGGAGAAGTTATTTATTTTATTGAGGTTTTTGTTTAGTATTTATGTGGAGGGACGCAGATTTTTGGATCAAACAAATAAGTTAAGTATTTTGTGGAGTTTCTTTTTATTTATTATTGATTATTAGAGATGTATTTGAGTAATAGGAGCTAACTCTCCGGACCTTCGGGAATGAGGCGTTACAAACTGAGTTTGAATGGCCAAGATAGAAGGAGAGTGTTCCAAGTGAAGTGTAGCTCTGCATATAGTTTAAGTTGCTTATGCATTAGATAGAGAATAACGCTAAGGTTATGTGTATGCATGTAGGTTGCCATTTGATATGCACATGAATGGACTGCATGATATGAAAGTAGCATGGAGTCCAGGTAAGTATTGCATTCACACTCTTCTAGAGTTTTCTAAAATAATGAAACAAAAACGAAATGCTTTTCCTTCAAGATGCTTTACGAAAAGACACGAAAGACGTTTTACGAAAGAAAATGCTATGTGTTCAAAGGTATAAGTATGTACGGCCCCTCCTTAGCAGCCCCTTTTTACGCAACCAAAAGTAATAAGTGTACGCATATGAATGGGTGACTATACACTTTATCAATTGTATGTATTTTCTAAGAAAATAAAAGAAACATCGAGGCCCGTGCCTCGAGATTTTGACTGATGCTTTGACTGACGCGAATAAAGTGTTTTAAAACGGTCCCTATGAACTGATGTTAAAATGTCTTTACGAACTGATACTTTTATGGATGCCATGAACTGATGCTTATGGATGCCATGAAAGACGATGTTTAAGCTCATGCTTTTAAAAGATGTTTTTCCATGAACGAACTGTCAAATGAAAATGATTGAAAATGAAAGGACTGAACTGAAAGAAAGGACTGAAATGAAATGGACTGAACTGAAAGAAAGGACTGAAATGAAATGAACGTTTACTATATGAAGATACGTAACGGCCACATGAATGAATGAAAATGGTACCAATGAATGAGCAAATTGCAATGTCGGGTAAGTAGTACTGGAAGTGCAACCAGTGCTGCCCCTGACTGAAAAGGGATTCGCAACCCATGGCCACGAGTGGAGTCTGGGTCCAAAGGAAGACCGCTAACCCCAACACACGGGGCGTAATAGTGTGTACTGGCGTTTAAGAAATGAAGGCACTGACAGGTAGGGGTGTAAATTTAAACCGAAAAACCGGTCCGGATCGGTTGGTCCTGTTTTGAACTGGTCCGGTCCGGTTCGGAACCAGTTCCTGTTTTATGAAAATCGGCCGGATCTGGTTCGGTTTCTGTTCTGTAGTTTCCGGGACCGGTTGGAAAAAATATAGATAAATTAATTTTATATGTCATCCAAAATATTTATGTATATAATATATAATTATATATTAAATTTTTATATATAATATATATAATTATATATCATATATGAAATAATTTCATATTATAATTTATAAATTATAACCTAAAATTTTAATCTTAAATATGAACATTTGTAATTTTTTTTATCATATTTTATTAATATAATTATATAGTTGATAATGTTGTTATAATTTATAAAATAAAAATTTTATCTTAAAGATGAAAATTTAATTGATCATATGCTTTAAACATAATATATATTAAATTATTAATAACATTTTATCATAAGAAGTAACACTTTATTATATATTTTTTACATTTAATAAAAATTGGAAAACCAGACCGGACCATACCGGAAACCGGTAAAACCGGTTTAGGAGGGTAATCGGGGTGTAATCGGTTTTGAAAAATACAAAATGGGTAGATACCGATTCGATCATAGATTTTGTCCAAAAATGGACCGGACCGGTTACACCCCTACTGACGGGAGATATGTTTTACGAAAAGAAAGCCCCTTTCAAAAGAAAAACCATGTCCAGTGATGTTTTCGAAAGAATGCGCATATGTATGTATGCATGTACGTATAGTATGTATTGAATGATGAATGCATAAATGAAAACCTATGTTATTATATTTTAAGTGTATGAAGTAATGCTTACGAGTCATCGACTCATTTTAGTTTTTATGCATGTTCCTCCCCCACAGGAACTGAATGGTCAGGACGGACACGGCCAATGGGGAAGAGTACGGAAGTCTAGGCATGAGTTTTAATTATACGAGAGACCATTATATTGTAAGATTAATGTTTTCCATTGTAAACTTCTTTTATTGTTAAAGCACATTTATTTTATAAACGTACAGTCTTGCACCCTGGGTATGGAAGTAAAAAGTTTTAAATCAAATGGTAATTCCCGTCATCCTTTTCTAAAACCATTTTATAAAAAGTCTCACCATAAGGACGAGCATTACACTCTCAACATAAAAAACAAGCTAGGATTTATCGATGGTAAAATCCCCAAACCCACTAGTGAATCTGATCCCTTTCTTGCCCCTTGGGAGTGTTGCAACAACATGATTATTGCCTGGATTCAACACTCTATTGGTTTTGAACATAGATCAAGCATTGCACATACGGACACGGCAGCCAATGTCTGGAAGGATCTTCGTGAATGATTTTCAATCCAAAATGCTCCTCGCATTTTCCAAATCACAAAATCAATTTCATCATTGATTCAAGACAATGATTCAGTGAGTCAATATTACTAAGAACTGAAATGTCTTTGGGACGAGCTTCAAATTTATGAACCGATGCCTTCATGTACCTGCGGTTCAATCATAACTTTGCTGGAATACTTGCATCGACACAAGGTTATGCAATTCCTAATGGGTCTAAATGACTCATATGATTATGTTCCTGCTCAAATCTTGCTTCATGATCCATTTCCTCAGTTGAATCGCGTGACTTCTTTGGTTCAACAAGAGGAGCAGCAAAGACAACTCCATGTTGTGCTGCGCCCCTTGCCATGGCTGCTTGAGTGCCTAACCAACGCACTTCATCATCCTCACACAAAGACCGGCTGTTTTGTTCTCATTGCAACATCCCAGGTCACTCTCTTGAGTGTTGTTTTAAGGCCAACCCGAACCTTCTGGTGTGTGCTCATTGCCGCAACCCAGGACATACCAAAGAGAAATGCTATAAGCTCAATGGTTTTCCACCCAGACACAAAGCCAATTTCAGATCCAAGTCTTTGGCAAATCAATCTTCTCTCGAGCAGGAGAAGCTCAACCATGCACCACCTATTACTCAGGAGCAGTACCACCACCTCCTTGCTTTGCTTAACCCTTCATCCATTGGAACCACACCAGCTGTCAACCATGTGCAAACTAGCATTCTCAAATCTAGCACGCCTCCCATGTCTGGTATCTCTTGTTCCAACTTCACAAACACACACCACAAAGTCACTCATCTCACTACCTTGTGGATCCTTGACAAGGGTGCTACAAATCATATGATTTGTAGCCCCTATCTCTTCACTCATAATGTCACAACTGTTAACCACACCATCATACTCTCTAATGGTAACAATACAGCAGCCACACACATCGGTGATGTACATCTTTCAACTTGCTTAATTCTCAAAAATGCTTGATGTGTTCCAGATTTTTCATTTAATCTTATTTCAGCCAAGGCACTATCCTTTCACTCAAATTGTTGTCTACTTTTTCTTCCAATTCTTGTTTTATTAAGGATCTTTCATCTTGAATGACGATTGGATTGGGGATTTTACTTAATGGCTTATATCACCTCCAGCTTCCATGACAACACACAACGACCTTGCAATCCTTTTCTTTCCCTGTACATCCTTCTACTACAGCTTATACCACAAACAACACCACATTTGATATCTTTACTTTATGGCACTATAGACTTAGACTATACTAATAGTATAATATTGACTATAATTATACTTATACTAATATAGCTATACTAAATTACTAAAAGTTTATAACTAATACTATACTAATATATAGTTCATAACTAATAGTCTAATAATAATATATAACTATACTAATAGGCTAATATTAATACTATTATATAGTCTAATATATTATATAGCTATACTAATATATAAGTCTATAACTATTTAACTAATAGTCTAATACTAATAGTTTAATATAGACTATAGACTAGGCTGTTACTAAAAAGTATGGGTGTAAACGCCTTTTGCGAAACCCTTTCATTTTCTCTCTAAACCCCAGCAAACTTCAGACCGGCTCGAGGGGGTGGGAGCTTAGGCTCTTTCCCCCCTCACCCCTCCCCTCCCCTCCCCTCCCTCTCTCTGGTTTCTTCTTGTGTAGTATTTAATTTAATTTTTCTGTTTTTTAGGCCAAATAAAGGGAGTATCGTCGATCGTGACCTTCCGGTACCCAGTAGCCAACACACGCCACATTAGGAGGTTGCCCAGCCGTCGATCTACATGTCCACCAAAGGCGGCCCCAACCGGAGTGGAGCGTTGCCCGCACGTGTGGGACGAAAACTCCGGAGTTCTTCGGCACGTGTCCCTCACACGCCACCAAGGAGCTCTTTGCCGTTGCAACGCATGGCTGCTCCCGAACCGGCGACTCCAGATCTTCCAAGATTGATCATCGGTTTTCCCTTCTGCAGCCTTTTTGTGCACTGTTTCTCCCTTTTTACAGTGTTTTTTCAATGTAATTTATTTATGTTCTGTCTTAATTTTCAAGAAAACAAAAAACTCAAAAATGTTGTCCCGTCAGACTTAGGTCCGAAGGGTGTTGTCCCTCCTCCGCTTAGGCGGTGATGTTGGGGTTGGTTTCTCCATACTCCGTCTAGTCGGGTATGGAGTTTTGTTATTTGGTTACTGTAAACTCTATCGTGGACAAAGAGGTGCTATTTCTTGGACTTCAGTCTTTAGTGATTAGCCGTCTGGACTAGACCATGTCAGTCACGAAAGTGTACTGGGAAACTACTAATGTTTGTAATTGACTTGGTTTTCTAAGTCAACTTTATATGTCCTCCTTCGATAAAGAATGAGATTTGTTATTATAAAATATATATATATATATATAGACTATAGACTATAGTTATAGTTATACTAATATAGTTATACTAAATCACTATAACTAATACTAATATATTACTATACTAATATATAACTATACTAAAACAAATATGTAATAGCAGCCCATTTTCATTCCATGCATACAGATCATGATTCATGATCATATATAATTTAGAATGCTTTATAATTATATTTAAGGGTAAATAAATCATGTTTCTTTGGTGGAACTTATGGGAAAATCCTGCATTAGGAAACCCTGATACCAGTAAGTCCTGCATGGATCACAACAATCACCCTAACTCAGCGTAAGGAATGTTTATAAAGTCCCACTCCCTTCTCTTTTTCGTTTAACATATTTGGAGTAGCAATCCTGCATGAGTAAAAGAAATCAAGGTAGTTGCTTTAATAATTAGACTACAGGCAGATAGCCAGAAGGAAACTTGTATTGATCCTTTATAGCAAAGATGTCATATCATCAATTTGAATTTCATCTATTTCGCAGTTTTTTGTTAAAGAATATTTTTTTATAGCAGATTTCATCTATTGATCCTTTATAGTTGCTTTAATTATCATATATTATATGTCATTATTTTCTTGTTGCGTTTTGAGTGTAGTTTTTTAATTTTGCTTTTGGGTACTTGAAGATTATAATTAAGTAGGTAGAAATGGAAAGCTTAAATGATATCTTTTATATATATATATATATATATATATATATATATATAATTGGTGAGCCAAAGGCCACTGGTCGGGGGGGAGAAAAAAAGAATTCAAAGAACTTAAAACTACCAATTTGACAAGTGAATAATATATACTCTTAGTCTATTTGATTTCCTTTTAATTACCAACTACCGTTGTGAAATTTACATTTTAAAAAAATTGGAAAACCGGATCGGACTGGATCAGAAATCGGTAAAACTGGAAGTATCAGTTTAGGAGGGTAACCGCTGTATAATTGATTTTGAAAAATACAAAACTGGTACATACTGGTTCGATCCTAGATTTTATTCAAAACCGGACCAGACCGGACCGATTACACCCCTAGTAGCCGCCGTAATAGTTCCTACCTACTCAGTTTTACATGGAGTCAAGTCAATTATATCATAGAATAAAAAAGAATGAGAAACAAGAAATTCCCATTGCTTGAAGTTTCTTGGAAGCTGTGGAAAAGTTATGGATCAAGAAATTAAGATAATGCATTTCGCTCAAAATGGACTAGTCTGCACCTAGAGGGTTGATGGCATGGCTTAGGTTTAATTTATATCAACGTGCATTGCATCCATGTGCTTACACCGAAGTAGCATATGTTGATAAATGAAGAAAAAATATGTATCTGAATTCAGGTGCATGCTATGATTGAATTGTTTTCTAGACATTCTCTCTTCCCCCTTTCAAAAATTAAGTGAAAGGAAAAAGATTTTTTTACATTTTTTCCATATCGTCACAAAAAATTATTTAAATTGCTTGGCTCCAGAATTGAAAATTATCTGTGTCCTACTTTGTGTGAGGATGATTTCCATTGCCACTCTCGGATTTAGATAAATTTTAACTGTTACAAGATGCTTAGTATTTTCCTCTTACTTAAAAAAATAATAAAAAAAAAAAATCTAGATTCTTAGTATTTTCGTAGACAATTCGATGTGTGTAATAACTGAGGGCATTCATGTGAAATTGGAAAACTTTGAGCAGTTGTGTATATGGGTTCCAAGGACTGAGGTAGGGAACCATGAATTGAAAAATTGTTACACAATTCCTTACCCACTAATTGCTTCAGTAAATTTGTTGGCATATTACCTTTCATGGGCATGGTCAATTTTTTTTATTTTTTTTAGAATCACATATTGCTTCATTCAATAGTAAGAAGCAGATATAACGAAAGTCATATCCTTACAAAAGCTAACAAACCTTAAAAGAAAGTCATATCCTTACAAAAGCTAACAAACCTTAAAATTACTCAGCAGAACATCCCTTTACATCTACTACTAAACAAGTTAGAATAAAGTCAAGTTGAGTGGACCACCATTGAGGGGTATCTCCTACAAAACCTGCATTGTGGGCCTAGGTATGCACTACCTTATTTCCTTGACGACCAACATGAAGCACATCAAAAAATTAGAAATGAGATAATAAGCACATCAATTAGGGCTCTAGCTAAACTTTCGATATTGGCTTGATCGAATAGCTTCAACAACAATAAGAGAATCTCCCTCAAGTATTTAGTGAAAGATTCTCATATGGTGAATAATTTGTAAAGCCCTCAAGGCCGCAAGCTTCTCAATATCCTCCACCAAATAAATGTCTTCTTCCTTCCTTGACATGAAAATACAAAAGGATATAATATTTGACATTTTTCAATTTTAAAAAGTAGCAATAAACATGATATGTTTTAGGGAGCGAGGAATAAGTTAGTCTCCGATCGTTGGAGTTCAAAATCAAGCAAAACAAGGGATATTAGAGCATTAACATTTGTCTATACATATGTATATGCAAAATCACCTCTTTTACATATTCATTTTGCTATTCAAGCAAAACTTCCACATTGACTTTTGCATATTTTAGACAAAATATTAATTTTTTTCTAAAATCAAATTTTTATATATATTTTGTAATTAGTATCCACTACATACATTTGACATTAATAATACAAATACAATAATAAAAAATATAATTTTTTTATATATTATATTAAAAATATAATAAAATGAATGTGTAGGTGAAGGTTTGTTATATTATTGAAGAAGAGAGAAGATGAAAAGATTGCGAGAGAGAGAATGGGAGGAGAGAAAAATAATGATTAAAATATGTTTTGTGGAGTGAATAGTAACTCTTCAAATTTAGATAAATATTGTTCATAACTAACAAAATATATAGATATGCATAATTTAATATAAATAAATTTAAACTCATATTATACAAATATATATATATATATATATATATATATATATGCGAGCGCGCGCATAAACAAACGTGGATGCTCTTATATACACCCATAGGCCAAATTGACGCCCCAAAAAAATTCAAAACGAAAGATTAAGGCTATGTTTGGGTACTAAACATTTCTCAACACTTTTCAAGTATTCTCAAACTTTTGAAAATACTTCACATACCAAATAACTTAAAATACTCTTGATGAGACCCACAAACCCACTTCAATCTCTACTCATAACTATTCACAAACATTCTATAATACTTATTACTATTTATATAAATAAAAAATAAAATCACAATAATATTTATCACTATTAAATATAAAAAAAAATCATTATAATATATAAATAAATAAAAAATCACTATAATATATAAATAAAAATATTTATCACTATTATATATAAATAAAAAATAAAATCGTTATAATATATAAATAAAAAATAAAATCACTATAATATTTATCACTGTTAAATATAAATAAAAAAATAAAATCACTATAATATTTATCACTATTATATATAAAAATAAAATAAAATCACTACAATATTTATTAATAATAAAAAATCACTATAATAAAATCATTATAATATTTCTTACTAAAAATAAAATCACTACAATATTTATGGGACCTACACATTTTTCAACTACCTACTCAAAAGTTAACAACTCAACATATTTCACACATCTAAACAACTCAAAATACTCTCAATGGGACCCACAAACTCACTCCAATCTCTACTCATAACTATTCACAAACATTCTCAACATTTCTCAACACTTCTCACTACCCAAATGTACCCTAACAAGTGAAAGATGACAGCTAAAAAATGGCATTTGGCCTGGAAGAAACCCAGCGGTGGCGGCAAAGTATCCCCTTTCCAATTTTAGGCTCAAAATAATCATAAAATTAGTTTTGTGGTAGTGGTTACGAGAGCATTTCCATCTTATTCGTTAAATTTTTTTTCTAAATTTTAGTTAAAAAGAACACTCTTTATAATGAGTTTTGTTACACAACTTCCACCACACTCCACACTCTATATTTTTTTAAATTTTTAATATTTTTTTTAAATTTTTTTTTTTTGAGTTTATTCTTTTTAAATTATTTCAAAATTTTTGTTCATTATTCATATAATAAATATTTGATAAAAGAAAAAAATAATAAAAACGTATGAGAGAAAATGTAGATGATTGAAAGAAGAATTAATTTAATTGAATTGAATAAAATATTAATAAAAATAATTTAAGGGATGAATAATAATTTCTTATATTTGAAAAATTATTATTTATTCTCTAAATTTTTTTCTAAAATAAAGATTGAGAGAGATTTTGAGAGCATTCTTTAAACGAAAAGTTACAGGATACCAGATGAAAAATCTAATAAATTTTGAACCAATAGGATATAAAGCCTATTTTTTTTTTTTTTTTTTGATAGGACATACAGCCTGTCTTTGATCGTGATCATGCTGTAATGGTAGCCGCTTAAGAGAATAAATTGAGAGTCAAGTCAATTATATAAATCAATAGGATAAAAAAAATGAAAAACGAGAAATTTTCATTGTCTGAAAGTTTCTCGGAGGCTGTGAAAAAGTTATGAATGAACAGTAAATAAATAGGAAAAAGAGATGACAGCTAAAAAGGTGACCGGTATAACTGAAAGTAAGCAAAAGATAGTGCCAACAAACACCCACTAACCAACCTGAATGACAGATGGGCGAGTGTTAGTTGAAATGATAACTTTTTCTCCAAAGAAATCAACGGCTGAATAAAAAAACATTATTTTAATCACAATAACAGCTTCTTCATTTTAGTAAGTTGACATATATATATATATATATGAATCATATATATGCTCTGCAGAGACTTTACAATCTAAACTTCATTTTAGTGGATTAAAAAAATATGAAGGCATATGTTTTGGTTATGGAGTGAGAGATGGATTTGTTTGAAATTGTCACCTTGATTTGACTACTTTCATTAATGCTTATGGTTGGGAGGAAAAATTTTATTCATGACCTTCGTGCACCATATATAATCTTTTTTGTAATTTTTTTATGTTGTCAAATATGTGGTATATAGATTATGGTTAGAAGAATTCAATTATTTTAAAAAAATAAAATTTAAAAAAATAAAAAAATTATGATGCGTGATGTGTGAGACTTATGAATGAATTGGAATGGGACCGCTTGGATTGCGTCATTCAATAATATTCGGTCGTACATTTCAATTTACGGTCAATGATTCGGAAAGATCAGCAGCTATATTATCATCGAAATTTTTAAGGTTGCCCAAACTCCAAATCGGCCAAAAAGATCGTGTTCCACAACTTTTCTTTAGTTTTTCACGATCAGCCTACAATGAAAATTCTATTATTGATTTCATGCCTTTCTTTGATACCCCTATGCTCATCTTTCCTCAAAGTCTGTACATTAGAGGTTTCCGACCAATGTCTTGGTGATGAGCAATCCTCGTTGCTTCAGTTGAAGAACAAGCTTGTGTTCAATGATGCCTTGTCGGTAAAATTGGTACATTGGAATGATAGTGCCAATTGCTGTTCGTGGGAAGGCATAACTTGTAGCGAGGGTCGTGTTATTGATCTCGACCTTAGCAACGAATCCATCTTTGGTGTGCTTGACAATTCCAGCAGCCTTTTCAATCTTCACCATCTCCAGAAGCTAAACTTGGCCTATAACGAGTTTGATTCTTCCCAGATTCCATCCCAGTTTACGAAGCTCAGCAATTTGACTTACTTGAATCTGTCAACTGCAGGCTTTGTTGGGCAGATTCCGCTTGAGATTTCACACCTCAAAAGGTTGACTACTCTTGATTTATCCATCCTTTCTTACCGGAGTAGTTATTTGCTTATGCTTGAGAACCCAAATCTATCTACGTTAGTTCAAAATCTTTCGGGGCTTCGGGAACTTCATCTTGATGGTTTAAATATCTCAGCAGAAGGGTATGAGTGCTGTTGGGCCTTATCATCTTCACTGCCACATCTAAGAGTGTTGAGCATGTCAAGATGTTATCTTTCTGGGCCTTTTGATCCATCCCTGTAGAATCTCCAGTCCCTCTCGGTTATTCATTTGGCTCATAACCAGTTTTTTGTTCCAGTTCCAGAATTTTTTGCAGACTTCAAAAACTTGACATCTTTGAGTTTCACCTCAAACAATTTGAACAGGAAATTTCCAGAAAAGAGCTTCCATATTCCGATGCTGCAAAGGATTGAATTATTAAGTAATAGTATGCTACAAGGTTCTTTATCAGAATTTCCTTGGAATGGAAATCTTCGAACCTTAGTACTAGGGGGTACTTTTTTTTCAGGGACATTGCCGGATTCTATTGGTAACCTAAAAATGTTGACCAGAGTTGATTTCAATGGTTGCTATTTTAGTGGATCAATCCTAAAGTCAATGGCAACCCTCACACAGTAGGTATCTTTGGATATGTCATACAACAAGTTCATTGGACCAATTCCATCATTCAGTATGGCCACGAGATTGATAGAAATTCACCTTACCCATAATGATTTAACAGGTAAGATTACTTCCACTCAATGGAAAGAACTTTGGGATTTGGAAATCCTTGACTTGGGATAAAATTTGTTTGAAGGTGGTCTTCCGATTTCTCTATTTTCCCTTCCGTTATTGCTGGAATTACAACTTTCCGACAACCGATTTTCTGGCCAACTTGATGAGTTCTCCAATGTTTCTTCTCACCCACTATACATCCTTGATTTGTGCAACAACAACTTGGAAGGGCCAGTACTGATGTCTATTTTTGAACTCCGAGGCCTTAAGGTCCTCGACCTTTCTTCTAACAACTTTAAGGGGCCAATGCAGCTTGATTCCATCCAATAGTTGAAAAACCTTTCAAATCTTGATCTTTCATTCAATAACTTGTTGATTGAACACAATGGAATTAATTCATCGGTATCCCTATTTCCTCAAATCAGCACGTTGAAACTTTCTTCTATCATTTTGAAAACATTTCCTGATTTCTTGAGGAGCCAATCTTTATTATTAGAACTAGACATTTCACATAATCAGATTCACGGAGAGATACCCAGTTGGATCTGGAAACTTGCTAATCTAGCTCGCTTGAATCTCTCTTTTAACTACCTAGTATCTCTAGAAGGGCCATTCCTCAGTTGTCCAACTTTAAATATGCTAGACCTTCGTTCCAACCTTCTCCATGGCCAATTCCCGATTTTTCTCCCCAATGTTGTGTACTTGGATTTGTCAAAGAAGAATTTCAACTCTTCCATACAAAAAAGCATTGAGAACTTGCCCATTACCACTAGTTTCTTCTCCCTTTTAAGCAACAAATACAATAGGAGTATTCCTATTTCAATATGCAATGCTACATATATTCAAGGTTTAGATTTGTCAAACAATTCCTTCAATGGGATAATTCCCCCGTGCTTGATTGAGATGAGTGAGATGCTAGGAGTGCTAAATCTATGGAGAAACAACCTCATTGGCACAATTTTTGATGCATTTCCGAGCAATTGTCATTTACAAACTCTTGCTCTCAACAACAACTTGGAAGGGCCAGTACCGATGTCTATTTTTGAACTCTGAGGCCTTAAGGTCCTCGACCTTTCTTCTAACAACTTTAATGGGTCAATGCAGCTTGATTCCATCCAACAGTTGAAAAACCTTTCAAATCTTGATCTTTCATTCAATAACTTGTTGATTGAACACAATGGAATTAATTCATCGGTATCCCTATTTCCTCAAATCAACACGTTGAAACTTTCATATAACAATTTGAAAACATTTCCTGATTTCTTGAGGAGCCAATCTTTATTATTAGAACTAGACTTTTCACATAATCAGATTTATGGAGAGATACCCAGTTGGATCTGGAAACTTGCTAATCTAGCTCGCTTGAATCTCTCTTTTAACTACCTAGTATCTCTAGAAGGGCCATTCCTCAGTTGTCCAACTTTAAATATGCTAGACCTTCGTTCCAACCTTCTCCATGGCCAATTCCCGATTTTTCTCCCCAATGTTATGTACGTGGATTTGTCAAAGAATAATTTCAACTCTTCCATACAAAAGAGCATTGAGAACTTGGCCATTACCACTGGTTTCTTCTCCCTTTCAAGCAACAAATACAATGGGAGTATTCCTGTTTCAATATGCAATGCTACATATCTTCAAGTTTTAGATTTGTCAAACAATTCCTTCAATGGGATAATTCCCCAATGCTTGATTGTGATGAGTGAGATGCTAGGAGTGCTAAATCTATGGAGAAACAACCTCATTGGCACAATTTCTGATGCATTCCGAGCAATTGTCATTTACAAACTCTTGCTCTCAATGAAAACCAACTAGAAGGAGAGTTGCCAAAATCTCTAGTCAATTGCACAAAGTTGAAAGTCTTGCATATTGGAAACAACCACATCAAAGACAACTTCCCTTGTTATTTGAAGAACAATTTCAGTTTGCGTATCCTTGTTTTGCGATCAAACAAGTTTTATGGGTCGATTGGCTGCCTGGGGCAGAATGCCACATGGTCGGACGTTCAAATTCTAGATCTAGCTTTCAACAAAGTCAGTGGAAAACTATCAAAGAGTTCCTTCAATGCATGGAAGACAATGATAGCTGGTGATGATGAGGATCAGACAGAGTTGAACCATCTCCAGTTTGATTTTTATGGTTTAGGTCCATATTATTATTACCTAGATACTTTAACGATTGTTAGTAAGAATCTTCAGCTAGAGTTGGTGAAAATCCTAACAATCCTCACATATATTGACTTTTCATGCAACAATCTCGTTGGGCCTATTCTTGAAGAATTAGGAGCACACAAATCTTATATGGTCTCAACTTGTCAAATAATGTCTTCATTGGCCAAATCCCATCATCTTTGGGAAAGTTGAGCCAGCTTGAGTCACTAGACCTGTGAAGAAATAAGCTTATAGGGGAGATCCCATTGCAACTCGCAGATGGTCTTATTTTTTTTGTCAATACTCAACCTTTCATGCAACCAACTGTTTGGAAGGATTCCAATGATCAAGCAATTTTCTACATTTTCAGAAACTTCCTATGAAGGGAATCAACGATTATGTGGTTTCCCTTTGCAAGAAAAATGCAGAGAAGAAGAGCCATTATCTCCACCTCTTACATTTCGAGAAACTCCATCCGAGTCTAGGATTGTGATTAATTGGAACTATCTAAGTATTGAATTGGGATACGTTTTCGGCTTTGGGATTTTCATTGGGCCGCTTATGTTTTGGGAGAGGTGGAGGATATGGTATTTCGAACAAGTTGATGGCATTATTTCCAAGATCTTTCCCAAACTGTATCTTGGAAGAATAATCCAGCATAGACCAACTCAAAGAAATCGGGGACCGAGAGGTCGGGAATAATTTTGAGGGGCAATACAACCATGTTTATATAACTTTTTCTTTGTTCCGCTTTGTTTCAATACATATGCTATTAAAGTGAATGCTACGACATCTATTCCTATCTTTATAAATATTTCAAACACTATTAAATAAAGAATAAGTATTATTAGATCCAAATAATGATATCCATAACTGGTGAATTGTTGAAGACGTGATATTGAAGCAAATCTTCTCACTGCTTTTACTCAGCAAACAATTTATACTTGTCTGGAGAGTTCAACAAAAAGTTTCTTACAAGTACTAATAGGAGCTTTTTTTTAGGCCTATTTGTGTAGAGTTTCATTCAATAGTAAGAAGCAGATACGTACAATGAAAGTCATATCCTTACAAACTCTGACAAGCCTTAAAATTTCATGCCTTGCTTGGCTTGAAGTGCCAAATTAACTGCCTACAAGTCCCAAAATCCCAACCCACCAGAATTTGATTGGGAGTTTGAAAGTACTTGTTTAGAGTCATTCTAGATCTCACCATCTGAGCCCCTCATGTTTGGTTTCCCAATAGTTAAGGTGGGTACTATGTCATGCCCAGGCAAGGAAGCCTCATCCAATGGCTCCTTCTACCCATTTTACATAGCATGGCATATGTTTAATTTATATCTATGTGCTTTGCATCCATGCGCTTACACCGAAGCAGCATATGTTGAGAAATGAAAGATAAAATATGTATCTAAATTCAAGTGTTTTCTGGACATTCTCTCTTCCCCCCTTCAAAAATTAAGTGAAAGCAAAACAGATTTTCTTACATTTTTTCCATATCGTCACAAAAAATTATTTAAATTGCTTGTCTCCAGAATTGAAAATTATCTGCATTCTATTCTATGTGAGGATGATTTCCATTGCCACTCTTGGATTTAGATGAATTTTGACTGTTACAAGATGCTTAGTATTTACCTCTTACTTATAAAAAAAAATGCTTAGTATTTCCGTGGACAATTCGATGTGTTTAATAACTGAGGCATTCATGTGAAATTGGAAAACCTTGAGCAGTTGTGTATATGAGTTCCCAGGACTGAGGTAGGGAACCGTGAGTTGAAAAATTGTTACCGAATTCCTTACCCACTAATTGCTTCACTAAATTTGTTGGCATATTGTCTTTCACTGGGCATGGTCTCCCTTTTTTTTTTTTTTTTTTTTGAGAATCAAATATTGCTTCATTCAATAGTAAGAAGCAGATACAATGAAAGTCATATCCTTACAAACGCTGACAAGCCTTAAAATTACACAGCAGAACATCCATCTGTATGCACTGCTAAACAAGTTAGAATAAAGTCAAGTGGAGTGGACCACCATTGAAGGGTATCCCCCACAAAATGTGCATTTTGGGCTGCACTACCTCATTTCCTTGACGGCCAACATGTGGCACATCAAAAGACTGGAAATGAGATAATAAGCACATCGGTTAGGGCTCTAGCTAAGAACATTAAACCCTAGAACCCCAGAGCCAAGCAAATGTACGGTGCAAACCTAGAATCACACGGAAAAATGAGGTAAAATTTGAAGAACATTAATGGGTTTGTCGATACATTACATGTTTCTAGCCGCAGATTTGGTGGGCTCTTTACTTCATCATGGTGTGGAATCATCTCGTCACAGATCTAGAACAAAGGATCAGAGGATGAGCTGATGGGGAAATCATGGGGATGAGCTGATGAGGATGAAGGGTAGGGGGAGATGAAGCACAGGTTTGAGAGAGCTTCAAATTTTGAGGGGGAAGTCACAATGCACGTGAGGGGACTGAGAGAGTTACAGAGAAGGAAAAGAAGAAGAAGAAGGTCTTGTCGAAAATGTATTTCGCGATTGATAAGCAGAAGACTTAGAGAATGTAATGGACCCAATTTATCAACTAAGCTTGTGGAGGGAAGAAGTAAGAAGATAAAGAAGATGATGTAAAGAATAAGGAAGAAGGAGAGAGAGTTGAGGAAAAGAGAAAAGATTGAGAGAGAGAGTTTTTTGCATGAATAATATTCTGTATTTCCTTCTTCGTTGAATCCCTTCTTATAGTTACAGAATGTACAGCACGACATCATTTTACAATTGTATTAAAACGCACGTTTCACTTATTCACTTATCAACTAAACGACCATGTCGCACTTACTACTTCTATTTGCATACAACGACACTTGCAATAGACTGCTAACAGAATTAACTAACAACTTTATCCATCATTAAGTGCCTTCATGCTTCTGTTTCTTCCATCCTCTGAGTATTGCAATCCATTACACACCCCTCCCCTTTAAAGCAGCTTGCCCACAAGGTGAGGATAATGTTGTTTCAACTGCCAGTATGGTTCCCAAGTGGCGTGGTCGAGAGCAATTCCCTGCCAATGTACCAAAACTTCAACTAGTGGTCGATTGTTATGCTTCCTGGTTCGCCTTTGTAAAATAGCTTGAGGCTTAGGTACCAATTCTCCATAACTATCAACGGGAGGTAAGGTTGAGAGGGGAGACACATGTTATCCAACTTTTTTCTTTAAACAAGAGACATGAAAAACGAGATGTAGTTGAGATTGTGGTAGTAATTATAATCTGTAAGCAACCTGGCCAATCTTGTCCGAAACTTGAAAAGGCCCATAAAATTTTGGAGATAACTTCATATTCTTTTTGACTGCCAAAGACTTCTGTCTATATGGTTGAAGGACTAAAAATACCCAATCCCCTACAGCAAAGGATCTCTCAGTATGTCTCTTATCAAATTGACTCTCCATTCTTTCTTGAGCCAGCACCAAATTACTTCTCAGGGTGTCTAATATATGTTCTCGAGTTCTTAAAATTTCTTCCATAGCTTCATTAGATGACAGGCCTGGGATATAGTCTTGCAGCTTGGTTGGTGGCACTCCATAAACAGCCTCATATGGAGTGAGTTTAGTTGAGGCATGGAATGTGGTGTTATACCACCATTCAGCCAAGGGCAACCACTCAACCCAATGTCTTGGTTTATCACCTGAAAAACACCTCAGGAAGTGTTCTAAACACTTATTGACAGCCTCAGTTTGACCATCACTTTGAGGATGGTATGCTGAAGAATATGACAGGTTCACAGCTTGGAGTTTGAAAAAATCTCTCCAAAAAGAACTTGTAAATGTAGAACCTCTATCAGAGACAATACTTTTAGGCATTCCATGAAGCCTAAAAATATTATGCATGAAAATAGAAGCTACCTTAGCTGCAGTAAAAGGATGCTTCAAGGCCAAGAAATGAGCATACTTGGATAATCGATCTACAACTACCATTATCACTGAGTATCCTTTAGAGGAAGGCAATCCTTTTATAAAATCCATGGAAATGTCTGTCCAGATTTGTTGAGGAATTGGTAAGGGTTGTAGCAACCTAGCTGGAAGGACATTCTCACTTTTGTTCCTTTGGCAGGTCTCACATTTCTTAATAAATCTTCTTATCGCAGTTTTCATTCCTGGCTAATAAAAGTCACTTCGAGCTCGATGTAATGACTTGTGAAATCATGAATGACCAGCATTAGGACTTGCATTGATGAAGTGCAAGATTTTTAATTTTAACTCAGCACAATCAGGGATGTAAATCTTTCCATTTCTGAATAAAACCCCTCCTTTCCATGAATAAACAGTATTGGTGGAGGGCATCTGCTATAATTGAGGAAGTTGTTGCTGGACAACTTGGTCAGTCTCATAAGCCTTCTTGATTTCTTCTAACCAAACTAGATTGGGAACAGTTATGGTGAGTAACACTGAGTCCCCTTCATTTGCACCTCTCCTGGACAAAGCATCAGCAACCTTATTGTCCACACCTTTCTTGTACTCGACAGAAAAGTCATAACCAAGCAACTTTGACATCTACTTTTGTTGAGCAAGGGTGTCAATCTTTTATTTCAACAAATACTTTAAACTGTGATGATCAGTCTTCACAATGAAAGAGCCTTCAAGCAAATAAGGTCTCAATTTCTTTACTGCCAAAATTAATGCCAAGAATTCCTTTTCATAGGTTGACAGCAGCATGTGTCTTTCTTTCAAGGCTTGACTTAAGAAAGCCAATGGCCTTTGCTCCTGCATTAACACAGCTCCTACGCCACTAACACATGCATCACATTCAATTATAAATTGCTTAGAAAAATCAGGTAAGGATAAAACAGGAGGTTGTGTTACAGCTTGCTTAAGGTGTTCAAAGGTAGTGGTTGCCTGAACAGTCCACTTGAAGGCTTCCTTTTTTAACAAAGTAGTGAGTGGGGCAACTATGATGGCATAATGCTTGATGAATTTTCTGTAGTATCCAGTCATGCCAAGAAAACCTCTCAAAGCTTTCACAGATTTTGGTGTAGGCCATTGTAACATTGAGTCTACCTTTTTCTAATCTGCTCTAACCCCTTCCTTGGAAATGAGGTGCCCCAGATACTCGATCTCAGAATAGGCAAAGTGACACTTTGAGTGCTTTGCATGCAACTGATGGCTCTCCAAGGTATGCAAAACAGAAGCTAAGTGGCCCAAATGAGACTGAAAATCTCGACTGTAAATCAGTATGTCATCAAAAAACACAATGACAAATTTTCTCAAAAAAGGCCTAAAGACATCATTCATGAGGCCTTGAAATGTGGAGGGTGCATTAGTGAGTCTAAAGGGCATTACAAGAAACTCATAATGACCCTCATGTATTCTAAAAGCTGTCTTTAAATTGTCTTCATCCTTCATTCTCATCTAATGGTAGCCTGATCTAAGATCAATCTTAGAAAACACACTTGCTTCAAAAAGCTCATCTAATAATTCATCCACCACTGGTATAGGGTATTTGGTTTTGACTGTTGCTTCATTGAGTACCCTATAGTCTATACACATGCGCTAAGAACCATCTCCTTTTCTTACCAAGAGTACAGGTGAAGAGAACGGAGATTGACTGGGCCTTATGAAACCTGACTGTAGTAACTCTGTGACTATTTTTTCAATTTCAGTCTTTTGACAAAAAACGATATCTATAGGGTCTTAGACTCACTGGTGTTGTGCCTTGTTTTAGGATAATGTGATGGTCATGAGACCTTTGAGGGGGGAGGCCTTTAGGTTCATCAAAAACCTTTTTGAATCTGTCCAGCAAGTTTAAGATGTCCTGAGGTATCTCAGTTGTCATCTCTTGAGACTGAATATATGTGATTTGCAAAAATAGACCCTTATATTCTACTAAGGAGATTGTAGCAATTTCAATGTCATCAACTAAATTGCTAGAAGTAGAAACTAAGCCCTTTAAATAAGTCAGGTTGCCCTTATAAGTAAACTGCATGTGAAGCTTATATAAATCCCATAAAATGGGGCCTAAAGAAAGCAACCATTGGATCCCCAAAACTACATCACAACCACCTAGTTCCAAAGTCAGTAACTCAGTTTCGAAAGTTGTGCCTTGAACATGTAGAGCCACCCCTTCACATCTGCCCACACTATGGATCATGTCACCATTTGCAATCCTGACTGGCATAGGGACAAAATCTTGAATCAACAAGCCACATTTCTTTGCCATCGTAGTATCCACAAAGTTGTGGGTACTGCCAGTATCTATCAAAATGGTGACCCTTCTCTTCTTTAATTGACCAAAAACCCTCAAGGTTTTTAAGCTAGGTGTTCCCACCATAGCCTGCACAGAGATGGAGGCAATTGTGGCCATATACTGCATATCTTTATCAGCTACGGTTAAAGGCTGGTCAGAATCTTCCTCTGGATCCAATGGTTTTAACTGAGACAAATCCATGCTCTCCAAGATGTACAATCTTGGCTTAGAACATTTATGGCCTTGCTGCCATTTGTCATCACAAAAGAAGCAAAGCCCATTTTTCCTTCGTTCTTGCATCTGAGTGTCTGATAACCTTTGATAGGAAAGTTTAGGGGCAAACTGCACCTTGGATGGAGGAGGCCCCAAAATTGAAGGAGTCTGAGTTGGCCTCTGTGGCTGAACTGCTGAATCAAAGAAATTGTTTCGCCATGGTTTCCTTGTACTCACAACATATTGCTCCTGAATCTTGGCAAGCCCAAAGACATCATTTAAACTTTTGGGACTTAAAATCCTCACAAGCAGTCTTACTTCATCCTTTAATCCACATAAAAAGTAGCTCAATTTATTCTTTTCAGAAATGCCTCTCGCTCTATTTGAGATTAACTCAAATTCTGTTTTGTAAGCTGTGAAAGATCTCACTTGCTTCAACCTTGTAAGAGATTCCATTGGATCATCATAAGGAGATGAGCCAAATCTTACTTGAATTGCTTGGGTCAGATCCTCCCAAGAATGAAAGATTCCTGGTTCACTGACATCTTGAAACCATACCAATGCTTCATCATCCATATGGAATGAGGCAATAAAGATCCTTTGCCCTGATGGCACTTGGTGGTATAAGAAATATTGATTAGCGCTATACACCCAAGCCAAAGGATCCTTACCAAAAAAATCTTGGAAACTCAATCTTGATGCCCCTTAAAATGGTTCTGTCAACTAGTTCTCGAAAGGGTGCCTCATCCCCACTATTGTGTGTGTCATGGTTCCTGTCAAAATGTGGCATGTCATTCACATTCCTCACAGACTCCTCATGACCCACTAAATCATTGAGGGAAATTTTGAAAATCTTTTGCAAAATTTTTGTAAACCGTTTATCTTGGTTCCCCCAATCAAGTCTTGTAGTTTCTTGTTGTTGAAGCAAGACAACAATGGTGTCCTCAATTTGTTTTTGTTGACGATCATGCTACTGCTTAAGCTGGTTCAATGAATCAACCACTTGAGCATAAGAACGTGTGCCTTCTGCCATGGCTCTGGATACCAATGTAATGGACCCAATTTATCAACTAAGCTTGTGGAGGGAAGAAGTAAGAAGATAAAGAAGATGATGTAAACAATAAGGAAGAAGGAGAGAGATTTGAGGAAAAGAGAGAAGATTGAGAGAGAGAGTTTGCTGCATGAATAATATTCTGTATTTTCTTCTTCGTTGAATCTGTTTTTATAGTTACAAAATGTATAGCACAACATCGTTTTACAATTGTATTAAAACGCACGTTTCACTTATTCACTTATCAACTAAACGACCATGTCACACTTACTACTTCTATTTGCATACAATGACACTTGCAATAGACTGCTAACATAATTAACTAACAACTTCATCCATCATTAAGTGCCTTCATGCTTCTGTTTCTTCCATCCTTTGAGTATTGCAGTCCATTACAGATAATTTGGGATTTTCGAAATCGTCAGGGGATTTTTTGTGATTCATAAAGAAGAAGAAGAAGGTTCGGGATTTTGTGAGGAAAGTTGAGGGATTTACAGTGAAGAAGTTGGATTAGAAGCATGAGAGGATTGAGGGTTGAAACCCAGAAGCAATTTGGGGTTTTTGTCGAAGCACACTTTCGAATTCGAGACCAACTGAGGACTTCGGGGACTGGGGCAAGAAACCGGTTCATTGAGCCCGGTCCAGTTTGACACGTTAGGTGTGTTGCGGCTGCAGCCAACAGTAGGCTGATGTAAAGCTTTTTCCTTCATATTTATGGTATTTTTCAAAACTAATTAGTTTTAAAAGTGGTATGAGAATTTTTAATTTTAGATAAAAGTTTAAAATATTATTTTATAATATTATTATTATTTGGAGATTTAAAAAAAGTTAAATTTGGATTTGAAAAAGTTAAAATTTTTATTATATTTTGTGTAAAAATTTTAAAAAATTATAATGATATGATAAGATGAGATGAAAATTTTATATCTCATCTCATTTGCCAAATATAATTGGCTTGTCTGTACCATAGGACATACAGCCTGTCTTATCTATTATTGGATAGTGAGTGATCTTCCATAACTTTTTAAATTATAACTCAAATCACACAAAAAATATTAATTTTTTACTCTTAGTTGTAAACAAATTGTATTATAATTGGCATATTTATATATATATTTTTTTTATCATTTTCCACTTAAAATAATTCTTATCTACTCAGTTTTACTGGGAGTCAAGTCAACTATATCAACCAAGAGGCCAGAAATACGGTTTCAATTTATCCACTTCCTTCCTAAAGAAAAACATGGCTGATCTTGCCTCTAGCCTTACCGGTAGTCTCTTGAAGAAATTAGGCTCTCTAGCTTATCAAGAGCTTTGCTTGAAATGGGGCGTCCAGAGTGACTTGCAAAACCTTGAGAGCACGATTTCTACCATTAAGATCGTGCTCTTGGATGCTGAAGACATGCAAGCAAACAACCCCATGTTGAGCATCTGGCTTGGACTGCTTAAAGATACCTTATATGTCGTAGAGGATGTGTTAGATGAAATTGAGTACAAAGTTTTAAGGAAACAAGTGATCACAACATATGGAAGCGCTATGGCAAAGGTATGCCATTTCTTTTGTTCCTTCATAGCACTTTCATCCCGTTTAAAACTAGCTCACAAAATCAAGGACATTAGAGAGAGGTTAGATGAGATTAGTGTTGATAAGGTTTAGTTTAATCTCACTAAACGACATTAAGAGGTGCATGTCATGCCCCTGTGGAGGGAGAAGACCCATTCCTTTATTGATCCTTCAACGGTCATCGGTAGGCATGGTGACAAAGAAGAAATAAAAAAGAGTTTGATGCACCAAAATCTCACCAGAAATCTTAATATAATTGCCATAGTTAGATTAGGAGGTATGGGGGAGACCACAATTGCCAAGGCAGTTTACAATGATGGAACCGTAGTTAATCATTTTCAATTGAGAATGTGGGTTTGTGTATCTGAGAATTTTAATGTTACAAGAATGGTGGAAGAAATCCTTAAATCTGAGAATTTTGATATAATTAATTATTTTCAAGAATGCCGCCAAAACGAGCATGAAGAAATGTGCCTCCGCCAAGTCTAAGTCCTGAATCCATTGAGTACTCTCCACTCGAGGAATCCGTTCCTAAAGATCAATCTAACACAGAAGAGAACAACAGCCAGTCGACACCTACCAGTAAGGAAATATTGTCGTTGATAATTATATATATAGTTAATACTTTTTTCTCAATAACTATATAATTTTAATTATAGTATATCTATTATCATGTAGTTTATGCATCTGCACGTCGCGGTCGTGGCTATACACGTGGAATCTCTCTTGAAAAAAATAGAAGGCACGGTAAACTGAATGTCACAATTCCTGATAATTCCACTGGAGGAGTGGATGATAGTGCAGCAGCGCTTTCCTCCTATATTGGCACAGTAGTTCGAGTTTATACTCCATTTTATGTGCGCTCATGGCGAGATGTTCCGAATGAGATTAAGGAGCACATTCGAAGTCGTGTGCTGGTGAGTTTACTTTTCAGTACATTTTTTTCACCTAGATTAATATATTATATTTTTGACCTGATTCCTTTGTTAGGATGAATTCGACCTTGACTTTGGCCGTAGCGAGGATTTGAGAACCGTGAATGAGTTGATGGCTACACTATTCCGACGTCGCAAAGGACGATGTCATGACCACTTCAAGAAGTTTGAGACGTTGGAAGAGGCTGTGCAGTCTCCTTTTCAGCAGATGAAGTTAGATGATTGGAGAAATTGTTGTGATCTTTTCGCATCTCCAGATTATCAGGTATTTTATATTTATATATTTTAATTATTTACATTCATATTCGTTCTATATATTATATGTATACATATTACAATTAATATTTTTAATATATTTTATAGCACTTGAGTTCTACAAATGCACATAATAGATCCGCTTTGACTGTCCACCATCGTGCCGGTTCAAGATCATTCCACCGTCTTGCTGAAAAAATGGTAATTAAAAAATTATATAATTCATTTATTTTCCTAATATTCTTTCTGATAAGTACTAACATTATCTTTTTAAAATTGCTAATATTGTCGCTTTGTTAGAAACGTGATGATCCTGAAAATTTTTCCCTCATTCATGTCTATCCTGCTGCTCACACTAATGAGCATAGTGAGTGGATGGATCCTGTCGCTGCAGATAATTATGTAAGCAGTGTTAATTTTGTTCAATAAATTATTTATATAACATTTTAATAGTTTATTTCTTATTTCTATTTCTTTTAATACGTTACTAAATTATTTACGATCATTACCTTTTAAATTGCAGAGAAAAATGATAGAGATGCAATCGGCTTCTGAGGAATCCTCTCCTAGTGACATAGACATATTCACGAAAGTGCTCGGGCCACAGTCTAGTATGGCAAGAGGTTTGGGAAGATCTATCAAGCATAAATGTTCATCCTCCTCAACCTCATCGACTTCACAAATTAATAATCTTACGGCAGATTTAGAAGCTGCACGGTGTGAGAATGAGTATATGAGGTCGAGACAGCAAGAGTTAGAGTCTCTCTTAGAACCACAGTCTCATTTAGAGACGCGTTTGCAGGACCAACAGAGAGACCAGGAGGAAAGAATACACAATGAAGTACAAGAGCAAGTGCAACGAGAGATGATGGTGCAAATGGAGCGTGTTATGTCGTTGCAACAGAATCCCCGTGGGTGAGGGAAAAAGAAGAAATAAATTTTATCAATATTTCTGACTAGTTTTAATATCTCATTTTGTGTTTTTATAAGACATTGTTATTGTTAATTGAGTATGTAATATGATAACATTGGTATTTTGTTTTTAAATTTTATGAAATTAGTATTTCTGATCTGTACGTTCGAATGTAAATAAAAATCGTTCGAACGTTGGTTCACACTGTACCAAACGTTCGAACGTAAATACAATTTGATCGTTCGAACGTCAAACTATACGTTCAAACGTATTCATGCTAAAACGAACAAACCGTTTGAACGGTAATGCGATTAACGTTCGAACAAAGAACTTGCATTCGAACGCTCCTTCGTTTACATTCGAAATAACGTCCGAACATTATACGCGCTACGTTTGAACATTTACGTTTACATTCGAACAAATATTCGAACGTTTATTGTAATTAACGTTCGGACGCATTAACATTCGAACGTAAATATATTACGTTCGAACGATAATCAACGAACGTAAAATTCTCTCATTCGAGCACTAATCGATTGGGTTAACGTCCGAATGTAAATATGATACGTTCGAACGATATTCAGCAAACGTCAAATTCTCTCATTCGAATGCCAATCGGTCGGGTATAACGTCCGAACGTTTTATTTTACGTCCGAGCGTTATTTTCTATGACAGTTTAAAACCATCACAAAAACATGAACGTTCGAACGTTGTACCGAACGGAACACTTCCAACCGTCACTAAAAATATTTTTTGTAACGGTTGAACAGTAAATTGTCACCAAATGTTTTCTATGACGCACTTTAGGTGACGGTTTCAAACCGTCACCAAATATGTTTAGTGACGGTTTGCCCCTTTTTGGTGACAGTTTCCTCTGTCGCAAAAGACACATTCTGTTCTAGTGACTAGTGGTAGAGTTGATAAGAATTCAAGTAATGAAGATACATTGCAGACTAGTTTGAGAGAAATTTTAAAGGATAAAAGGTTTCTACTGGTCTTAGATGATGTCTGGAATGAAAATAGAAATAAATGGACTATTTCGAGAGATTTGCTTAATGGAGGTTCCCATGGAAGTGTCATTGTTGTAACAACACATAGTCATAGGGTTTCTTCCATTTTAGACCCTATTTATACACATTCTTTAAAAGGTCTATCAAAAGAAGAATGTTCGTCTTTGTTTGTGAAATGTCCATTCAAGGAAGGAGAAGTCAAAAGATATCCAAACCTCTTACCAATTGCGGATGAAATAGTGAAGAACTGTAAAGGGATTCCATTGGCCGTGAAGAGTTTAGGTGGTTTACTTTATTCAAAAGTCGATGAAAGGGAGTGGGAATTGGTGAGAGATAACGAGATTTGGGAATTGGAAGAAAAGGAGGGAAGCATCTTACCAGCATTGCAATTGAGCTATAATCAAATGCCAATTCATTTGAAGCGATGTTTTGCATATTGCGTTAATTTTCAAAAGGATTATGAATTCAAGAATATCCCTTTAATTGAACAATGGGTGGCACATGGATTAATCCTCCAAATGCCTACTAACAAAAAACAAGACTTTGAAGATGTTGGAGACTTTTATATTAAGGAGTTAATGTCGAGATCTTTCTTTCAAGATTATGAAGAATAGGATTTGGGCTTATATTCCTTCAAAATGCATGATTTAGTCCATAACCTTGTGCTCTCTATTGCCCATGAAGAGTGGTTGGAAATAGACTCTGATAACAAAGAAAGTGCTCCAATAGTTTGTCATTTGTCAATTTCATCCAGTGACCAACAAGTTTCAAAGTTTTCGAACAAGTTAACTAATGTGCGGACCATGATGTATCGAACCAAACCACCTGTGTCCTCAGTTGAAGCATGCATCTCAAGATTCAAGTCTTTGTGGGTGCTAGCTATACCTGATTCAGATTTTGAGAATTTGCCGAGTTCCATTGGTACTCAAAAGCATATGAGATATCTCGACCTATCTGGTAATCAGTCAATCAAGAAGCTTCCTAATTCCATTTGCAAGCTGCACAATTTGCAAACCTTGGTGCTTGATGGATGTGTTAACCTTGAACGACTGCCCAAAGATATGAGGAACATGATCAACCTTAGGCTTCTTGCGATAACAACAAAAGATACATGTCTGCTCAAAAGTGGAGTATGCTGCTTTAATTCTCTTCGGACTTTAGTTATGATCCATTGTCCAAGAATCGAATGCTTGTTTCCACCTATGGATAGGTGCCTCACCAACCTTCGCACATTGATTTTTGTGGAATGTAAAAGTTTGACCCCTTTGCCACCTATTATCAAGCACCTAACTGCCTTAGAGTCATTGTACATTAGATATTGTGCAGAAATGGATTTGACGGGAGGAGGAGGAGATGCACATGGTTGCGATGAGTTATCATCTCTACCGGAGGGGATTCATCATATGAAAACATTAAAAACACTGAAGATTGAAGGTTGCCCAAAACTTGTTACTCGTATACAAGACTGGTTCAACATAGTAGGGTTCGAACTTGGTTCTACAATTGCTGAAGATATAATGAGGTAATGTGATTTTGTCTTCTTATTTAATTGGTATGAAGGGAATAACAATCTTATCATCTAGTAAATGCATGATCTAATAAATAAATCGATATATCAACTTATTTCAATAGTAAATCATTTTTATAATCACATATTATATATGTTAGGTTTTATTACTTTTCCCTTAAATTTTATATATCTAGACGGATGGATTTGCAGCTTCGGCCTTCCACAAGCCACGAGTCCAAGCCAGTGCCAGCCTGAACTCACGTAGCTTGGGTACCTATATATATGTTATTTGGATTGGTGAATAATAATGTATTTGCTTTGGTACCTATATCTATCTATTTTCAATGTATAACATGCTTCACTAGTGTTGGACGTTGGTTCAGTAGATGCATGTGTAGAATAATAATGTATTGGCATGAGTACTACTGCAGAGATTGATATTTTATTATTATTTCTTTAAAAAATCCCAATTTCTATTGAAGAATCATGTACTGCTCAACTGCAGCGCTTGTGATTTAGTGGGAGTTACTAAACGCTCGGGTCATACAACCCCTCGCACATTATGAGAAGTGTGTGTCCACATATTTAAATAATGTGTACAATTATATCGCAGCGGAATATAAAAAGTTCGTAAAAAAATCTACACTTCATGTAGTCTCCAATCATAGGAGTTCAAAATCAAGCAAAACAAGGGATACTATCAAAAACAAAAGTTGAAAAAGTTAAGTGCATGATTGAATGACAGATAGGCGAGCGTGGATGAGTCCAATTTGAAAAAGCAAGAGGAGGGCAAAAGTCTGTACTGTTGTGGATTTACTCATCTTTTCTTTTTCTTTGCAGCCTTTCTCTTCTTGACCGGATGGCATGATTGAATTGGGGGCGGCTCTCGCGGGTGAATTGATAATGATAAGACTATCTTTTTATTATTTAATTTTTTTAATTTTTTAATTTATTTAATAATTAAGAAATTGAATATTAATAAAATTATATATATTTTTAAAATTTTTTTAATAATTAAGAATATTAAAAAAATACTTTAAAAAACTGATAAAAAAATAAAAAAACTAAAAATACAGTTAGATAGTAAATAAGTAATAATGAAGTTGTAATCCTATCACTACCCATCTAACAATGGGGTTTTCACAGAAAGTGGCTTGGCTTTGTTCTCGCGTACCTGAGTGTCCCTCACACACACACACTCTCTCTCAACTTTGTACTGTAATAATGTTGTTAAAAAAATAATAGGTTATTTTTGCATTGTTTGGAAATAATTTTTATTACATCTCGTTTCATTTTTTTTAAAAATATTATTTAAATACGAATACTTTTTAAATTAACGATGGAAGTGAAGTTTTTCACCATTAGCATCTAAATATTTTTTGTTTAACTTCTTAATTTATAAAAAAAAAAAAAAAAAAAGATTTAACAACATTATTTAGATTTTTACGTTTAACTAAAGACCACTTTTGCAAAATTCATAATGAAATTCAAGAAAATTATAATTAGGTACTTCTGTTAATCACTTGTTAGAAAACTAACTAATGCGTCAATCTTTGATTGTCTGAAATGCGACATCAATATCTAATTCTTTCAATCGAAGGCTAATATGTGGTAATTTTTCAATTAATTTTTTCCCTAAAATTACCAGAAGTACTTAATTGCAAGTTTCTTGAAATTCCAGTTTCAATTTTTCTAAACTAAAAATTTGCAAAAATATAAGATAATAATCCTTTTTTTTTTTTTAATTTAATGAGAGTGCAATTTTTTGAAGGGTGCATGCCAAAGTCTTGAATAAATATTATTTTCGGACGAAAATGATGGAGCGGGAGGGAAGGGATATGAGATAGGTTAGGGGAAGTTTGAGTGGCGTGGAATTTGCCAAGTTTTGTTTAGGCTGAATTGACATTGACTATTATATTTAGTTGTCTGCAAAACTGAAAAATGAATTAGTTTTAAAACGTGAAAAGTGATTGTTGGTCACCATTTACATACAGCCTGTCTTTTTTTTTTTTTTCTTTTTTCTTTCTTTTTTGATAGGACATACAGCCTAACTTTGATCGTGATCATGTTGCAATGGTAGCCGCCTTATTGGAAGTCAAGTCAATTATATCAACCAAGAGAATAAAAAAGAAATGAGAAATGGGAAAATGGAAATTTCTCGGAGGCTGTGGAAAAGTTTATGGTCAATGATTCTGAAATATCAGCGGCTACATTATTATCGAAATTTCTAAGGTAGCCCAAACTCCAAATCGGCCAAAAAGATCGTGTTCATCAACTTATCTTTAGTTCTTCACGATCAGCCTACAATGAAAATTCTATTCTTGATTTCATGCCTTTCCTTGATATCCCTATGCTCACTTTTCCTCAAAGTCTGTACGTTAGAGGTATCAGGCCAATGTCATGGTGATGAGCAATCCTCGTTGCTTCAGTTGAAGAACAAGCTTGTGTTCAATGATGCCTTGTCGGCAAAATTGGTACATTGGAATGATAGTGCCAATTGCTGTTCGTGGGAAGGCGTAACCTGTAGCGAGGGTCGTGTTATTGGTCTCGACCTCAGCAATGAATCCATCTCTGGTGTGCTTGACAATTCCAGCAGCCTTTTCAATCTTCACCATCTCCAGAAGCTAAACTTGGCCTATAATGAGTTTGATTCTTCCCAAATTCCATCCCAGTTTACGAAGCTCAGCAATTTGACTTACTTGAATCTGTCAACTGCAGGCTTTGCTGGGCAGATTCCGCTTGAGATTTCACACCTCAAAAGGTTGGCTACTCTTGATTTATCCATCCTTTCTTACCGGAGTAGTTATTTGCTTATGCTTGAGAACCCAAATTTATCTACGTTTGTTCGGAATCTTTCGAGGCTTAGGGAACTTCATCTTGATGGTGTAAATATCTCAGCAGAAGGGTATGAGTGGTGTCGGGCCTTATCATCTTCACTGCCACATCTGAGAGTGTTGAGCATGTCAAAATGTTATCTTTCTGGGCCTTTTGATCCATCCCTGCAGAATCTCCAGTCCCTCTCAGTTATTCATCTGGCTCACAACCAGTTTTTTGTTCCAGTTCCGGAATTTTTTGCAGACTTCAAAAACTTGACATCCTTGAGTTTCACCTCAAGCAATTTGATTGGGAAATTTCCAGAAAAGATCTTCCAAATTCCAACGCTGCAAAGGATTGAATTATCAGGTAATAGTATGCTAGAAGGTTCTTTATCAGAATTTCCTTGGAATGGAAATCTTCGAACCCTAGAACTAGGGGCTACTTTTTTTTCAGGGACATTGCCGGATTCTATTGGTAACCTAAAAATGTTGACCAGAGTTGATTTGTATAGTTGCAAATTTAATGGATCAATCCCAAAGTCAATGGCAACCCTCACACAGTTGGTATATTTGGATATGTCATACAACAATTTCACAGGACCAATTCCATCATTCAGTATGGCCAAGAGATTGACAGAAATTCACCTTACCCGTAATGATTTAACAGGTAAGATTACTTCCACTCAATGGAAAGAACTTCGGAATTTGGAAATCCTTGACTTGGGATACAATTCGCTTGAAGGTGGTCTTCCGATTTCTCTGTTTTCCCTTCCGTTATTGCTGGAATTACGACTTCCCAACAACCGATTTTCTGGCCAACTTGATGAGTTCTCCAATGTTTCTTCTCACCCACTATACATCCTTGATTTGTCCAACAACAACTTGGAAGGGCCAGTACCGATGTTTGTTTTTGAACTCCGAGGCCTTAAGGTCCTCGACCTTTCTTCTAACAACTTTAATGGGTCAATGCAGCTTGATTCCATCCAACAATTGAAAAACCTTTCAAATCTTGATCTTTCATTCAATAACTTGTTGATTGAACACAATGGAATTAATTCGTCGGTATCCCTATTTCCTCAAATCAGCACGTTGAAACTTTCTTCTAACATTTTGAAAACATTTCCTGATTTCTTGAGGAGCCAATCTTTATTATTAGAACTAGACCTTTCACATAATCAGATTCACGGAGAGATACCCAGTTGGATCTGGAAACTTCCTAGTCTAGCTCGCTTGAATCTCTCTTTTAACTACCTAGTATCTCTAGAAGGGCCATTCCTCGGTTGTCCAACTTTAAATATGCTAGACCTTCGTTCCAACCATCTCCATGGCCAATTCCCGATTTTTCTCCCCAATATTGTGTACTTGGATTTGTCAAGGAATAATTTCAACTCTTCCATACAAAAGAGCATTGAGAACTTGCCCAATACCACTAGTTTCTTCTCCCTTTCAAGCAACAAATTCAATGGGAGTATTCCCGTTTCAATATGCAATGCTACATATCTTCGAGTTTTAGATTTGTCAAACAATTCATTCAATGGAATAATTCCCCGATGCTTGATTGAGATGAGTGAGATGCTAGGAGTGCTAAATCTGGGTATAAATAGCCTCATTGGCACAATTTCTGATGCATTTCCAAGCAATTGTCATTTACAAACTCTTGCCCTCAATGAAAACCAACTAGAAGGAGAGTTGCCAAAATCTCTAGCCAATTGCACAAAGTTGAAAGTCTTGCATATTGGAAACAACCACATCGAAGACACCTTCCCTTGTTATTTGAAGAACAGTTTCAGTTTGCGTATCCTTGTTTTGCGATCAAACAAGTTTTATGGGTCGATTGGCTGCCCGGGGCTGAATGCCACTTGGCCAGACCTTCAAATTCTAGATCTAGCTTTCAACAAATTCAGTGGAAAACTATCAAAAAGTTCCTTCACTGCATGGAAGACAATGATAGCTAGTGACGATGAGGAACAGACAGAGCTCAATCATCTCCACTTTGACTTTTATGGTTTTGGTCCATATTATTATTACCTAGATACTTTAACGATTGTCAGTAAGAATCTTGAGCTAGAGTTGGTGAAGATCCTAACAATCCTCACATATATTGACTTTTCATGCAACAATCTCGTTGGGCCTATTCCTGAAGAATTAGGAGCACTCAAATTGTTATATGGTCTCAACTTGTCAAATAATGTCTTCACTGGCCGAATCCCATCATCTTTGGGAAAGTTGAGCCATCTTGAGTCACTAGACCTGTCAAGAAATGAGCTTACAGGGGAGATCCCTTTGCAACTTGCAGATGGTCTTATTTTTCTGTCAGTACTCAACCTTTCATTCAACCGACTGTTTGGAAGGATTCCACTGATCAAGCAATTTTCTACATTTCCAGAAACTTCCTATGAAGGGAATCAAGGATTATGTGGTTTGCCTTTGAAAGAAAAATGCATAGAAGAAGAGCCGCTATCTCCACCTCCAACATTTGGAGAAACTCCATCTGAGTCTAGGACTGTGATTAATTGGAACTATCTAAGTATTGAATTGGGATACGTTTTCGGCTTTGGGATTTTCATTGGGCCGCTTATGTTTTGGGAGAGGTGGAGGATATGGTATTTCGAACAAGTTGATGGCATTCTTTCCAAGATCTTTCCCAAACTGTATCTTGGAAAAAAAATCCAGCATAGACCAACTCAAAGAAATCGGGGACCGAGACGTCGGGAATAATTTTGAGGGGCAATACAACCAGGTTTATATAACTTTTTCTTTGTTCCGCTTTGTTTCCATATATATGCTATTAAAATGAATGCTACGACATCTATTCCTGTCTTTATAAATATTTCAAACACTATTAAATAAAGAATAAGTATTATTAGATCCACATAATGATATCCATAACTGGTGAATTGTTGAAGGCATTATACGGAAGCAAATCTTCCCCCTGCTTTTACTCAGCATCGATGGTTAGATTTATATTAAAATTAGTTGCAGACTCACTAGCATGGGAGTAATTAAATTTATTGATCCTCTTCCTTTGTCTAGTTCTTATTTTCTACTTGTCTGGAGAGTTCAACAAACAATTTCTTACAAGTACTAATAGGAGCTTTTCTTTAGGCCTATTTGTGTAGAGTTTCATTCAGTAGTAAGAAGCAGATACAATGAAAGCCATATCCTTACAAACTTTGACAAGCCTTAAAATTACACGCCTTGCTTGGCTAGAAGTGCCAAGTTAAATGCCTCCAAGTCCAGAAATCCCAACCCACCAGAATTTGATTGGGAGTTTGAAAGTACTTGTTCAGAGGCATTCTAGATATCACCATCTGGGCGCCTCATGTTTGGTTTCCCAATAGTTAAGGTGGGTACCATGTCATGCCCAGGCAGGGAAGCAACATCCGATGGCCCCTTCTACCCTTTTACATAGCAAAAAATGATTGTGTCAATAGGTGGTCAATAACACAGTTTCCCATAGGGACACTTGATGATTTTTCAACATTACAAAGCTGTAAAAGAACTCTTCCTGATGGTGTAGCAAATCATGTGCCAAGAATATTTGTGCTTCTTAGAAAATGTAAATTGATGGCTTTCAGCTTTCTTTATTGGCACTGGGTATCTAGGATAGGAACAAAGTTCCGACTAATCCCGAGGGTGCATGAGGCCTTGGCAAGGAGCTGACGGTTTTTGGCTTGATCTCGCTTGAGTGAGTGGGTCCATATATGTATTTCAAACACAATTTTTTACAGTTTTGAATTAACATGCATTTCTAGTTTTCTCTATTATGTTTAAGCTAAACATTACAATTCTTAGGTAAATTTCAATGTATAACATGCTTCACTTGTACTGTTGGTTTCGTAAATGCATGTGGGGAATCATAATGTATTGGAATGAGTACTACTGCAGAGATTGATATTTTATTATTATTTCTTTAAAATATCTCAATTTCCATTGAAGAATCATGTACTGCTCAATCGGTTAGTAACTTTTGTCTGAAAGATTAATTGATTAATGTATAATCACATATTATATTTGTTAGATTTTATTACACTCCCCTTAAATTTTATATATATCTATACGGATGGATTTGCAGCTTCGGCCTTAATTCGACGAGCCACGAGTCGAAGCGAATGCCAGCCTGAACGGACGTAGCTTTGATCGGTACCTATATATATGTGTGTGTTATTTGGATTGGTGAATAATAATGTATTTGCTTCGGTACCTATATCTATCTTTTTTCAATGTATAAAATGCTTCACTTGTACTGTTTGTTTCGTAAATGCATGTGTGGAATAATAATGTATTGGCATGAGTACGGCCGAGATTGATATTTTATTATTATTTCTTTAAAAAATCCCAATTTCCATTGAAATTCGAATGTACTGCTCAATTGGTTAGTAACTTTTGTTTGAAAGATTAATTGGAGGTCGATCTTTATTATATAAAAGGAAGAAGAAGAAGATCTATAGATTGTGGCATCTTACTATAGATTCAAAACCAAATTAGGAGTAAATCTATAGATTCAAAACCAAATTTTATTTGTCTAATTCGAAAAACCAAATTTACCAGATTCCATCTGCGTGCTATAAGTATTTCTATCTCAAAAGAAACAAGGAAATTAAAAGCTGCAACTATATATTTCACTCCTAATGCCATAACCAAATGATTTAGTTGTTAGATCTTTCAATTCACTTAAGTTTTTCTTTTTTTAGTTTTATCATCTCCCTCCCTCCAAACAATATAATTATTCTAATGGGGCTTTTGTATAACACTACAACACAATTGCTTTTTAGTGACGGTTGGAAAATTGTGACAGTCCATAGACCGTCACTAAAATGCATTTTCTGTGACAGTTTCTGGAAACCGTCACTAAAGATAGAATGACATTTTTTTACGTTCCAACGTATGGGAAATATACGTTCGAACGTTATGTCTGTTTACGTTTGAACGTAAAATGTTTTGGCGCAACCGTTCGCACGTTATTAATTAACGTTCGAACGTAAAAAGTTTGCCCCAATGTTCGAACATTAAGTAATAACGTTCGAACGTTCATTGTAAATTTAAATTAAATGACTTTAATTTAAAAATTATGTGGTTTTTATTGTGCATAATTTGTGAACAAGTCTAAAAAATTGAATTGTATATATTTATATATACACAATTTGAAATATATAAATACATATTTATGTTTATATATATTTGAAATGCAGTGATTTAGTATTAAAGTTGAAAAATATAACATCAAATAAGATTAAAAATTGAAATTAACAAACGATAGAAATATTCAATAATATTTTTCATTACAAATATTAAAAATAAAATACAAGATTTAATAAAATGTAGTAAACAACAGTTAGATGATAACGTTATCCGCAAAAGTCGAACTCCGTACCTCCTCAGTCAAGGTATCAACCTTGTTGTTGAGGATAGTTACATGATGGGTGAGTTCGGCAACAGACGTCGATATAGCCTTGAGCGATCGATCGAGCTTATGATCGATATGCGCAGTCAGCTGTGAGATGACCGCATTAATCCAAGCAGGCCACACATCTCCTGCAGATGTGCTCGACGTATGCTGACTACTACTCCCGACATGACCTGGCTCAGGCTGCGTCGGAGGAACTAGATCCTCTACAGGGGGTGGCTAACGTCCCCTCGCCTGTCCAATGCTACGTCGATGCGTGGTCATGTCGAGGGGGCTCATCTGATCTTTGACCCGCTCCTCTGGCTGGGTCGGCACTCCCCGTGCAAGTAATAGTCGGCTGATTAGGACACCGTATGAGAGATTATCCGTGGAGACGATGCTCGCCTCGTAACGGATCCTCTCAAAGATGTGCAGTGGCAAATCTGTAGGATCTCCACGTGCCACTCGTATAAAAAATTGTGCCCGAAGCCGACTAAATGTGGTTTTATGAGCCACGGGATCGACATTTGTTGCAACAATAAGGTGTAACATGCGGAAGAAATGCAGCAGATGGTTCTGGTTGAAGGGGTTCTTCCGCTCGATCTGCATGCGGTCCCTCCCGGTGAGGATGTAGAAATCCTCGTCTCGGTCATCATCTCGAGCCTCGACGCCAGTATCCTCAGCCTCTGACTAGCCTGCATCTCTTGCTGATGCTGGCTCAAATGCCTGGCCAGTAGATGATGTAGAAGTGCCTACATCCTCACGGGGTGTTGAGTGTGCAAATGTCTCAACTCCTCGACGAATCCCAAGGTGCTCGTCGATGACATCTGGTGATACCTCAATAGAAACACCGTGTACAGTCACGGTGTGAGAGGATGCATCATGAGGCATGTCACACATCCCCATATAAAATTCTTGAACCATTAAGGGGTACACATTCCCCCTCAATGTGCAAATATTTCCCCAGCCTCTCTGAGGAAAACATCTCTCAGGTTCGTCTGCTGCCAACAGAGTTCGTCGAACTCATTAATCAGGACCTCTCGCTCTACCATAACAGTAAGAGCTCCGATACGGGCAGTGTCCGACGTGGCTCCTTCCCTCCCTCGTTTCCTAGTATGCAGTGGAAGAGCCATATCCTGAAAATAGAAAAGGAAAAAAAATTATTTACATTAATGCATTTTTTTGTATTAATTTATGCATTTTTTTGTATTAATTTGAAGCTGCTCTGCATTATACGTTCGAACGTAAAATAATGTAAATAAATTGATGTTCGAATGTATAACATATACGTTCGAATGTAAAACATAGACGTTCGAACATAAACAGTAAATAAATATTGGCTGACGTACGTTCGGACGTTTATGTTTTACGTTCAAACGTATTTGTTTTACGTGTGAACGTAAATACGAACATCCGAACGTCGAAGCATGAATAACGTAGAAAATCACTATGTTCGGACGTTATAATTAAACATCCGACCGTATGTGATTTACGTTTGAAAGTAAAATATTCACGTTCGAACGTATGTTGTTTAATAATATTTAAAAGTATACATTAAACGTTTATGAAAATTGATGAATAAAACATCCAAATGTAAGAAGGTTACGTTCCAACGTAGAAGTCGTAACGGCTCTGTAATTTAAACGTCGTACGTTCGAACGTCTTGGTGAAACGTTCAAACGTTACGACGCAGAGCTGAGTCGACTCTGCCATTATTGAAATCTCAAAAATTTCTCTACAAGGTTCTAAATGCCGAAATGTCATCGTAGAAATGAAGTATACACATCAAGAAACATTTCTACGGTGACTATTCGGCCAATGGCTGGCCGTGGTGGCTGAAAAATGAAGTTGAATATCCGGCCACCACTTATCCGATTTTAAACAAAACTCAATCCAAATCTCAATAAAATACATGTTATTTGAATAAAAGATGAATACCTACCTTTTTGTGACGGTTGTGGCGGAGTTGACGGCGGCGGTGATGGAGGCGTGGCGGCGTACAACGTAACGGACGTTTGATAATTACGTTTTGGAAATGTCATTTCGACGTTCGGTTTTGGCCTTATATTATATATACACAGAACGTTCGAACGTAATAATAATTACGTTCGAACGTTTGTCAATTTAATTTGAAAAATAATATCTATAATATATTATATTATAAATGTTTATGTTATATATTAAGATGTTATATAATATTATTGACAATTAAGCCAATTTGGTTTGACGTTTGTGAGTACTTGTTATATTTTTAAAGTTTAGCAATATGTTTATACATGTTGTGATTTTATGCTTACTCTTGAAATAATTGTGATTATTGTTTGTAAATTTTGTGAATAGTTTATGAGTTTATGGTGTTTATTGATGAATTTATATGTGTATAAATATTGTTGTAAGAATATTGTGAATATTCTGTGATATGAATTTAATACATTTAATACATAAATATTCTTTATTATATACATTTATGTTCTCATTTAAAGTATTATGCTATCATACTATACAATGTAGTATATCGTTATAGATATATACAACGTAGTATATATATTATATTATAAGTTAGTATATAAGTTAGAATTTAATAAGTAACAATTTAATATATGGACCATTTGATTTATATATAGATGGTATAGTTTATATATATGTACACTTATGTTCTTATTTAAAGTATTATGCTATCATACTATACAATGTAGTATATAGTTATAGATATATATATATACAATGTAATATATATTATATTATAAGTTAGTATATAAGTTAGAATTTAATAAGTAACAATTTAATATATATCCTTAAGATTTATATATATGGTATAGTTTATATATTATATACATGATTTATGTTCTCATTTAAAGTATTATGCTAGCATACTATACAATGTAGTATAGAGTTATAGATATATACAATGTAATATATATATTATATTATAAATTAGTATATAAGTTAGAATTTAATAAGTAACAATTTAATATATATCCTTAAGATTTATATATATGGTATAGTTTATATATTATATACATGATTTATGTTCTCATTTAAAGTATTATGCTAGCATACTATACAATGTAGTATAGAGTTATAGATATATACAATGTAATATATATATTATATTATAAGTTAGTATATAAGTTAGAATTTAATAAATAACAATTTAATATATATCCTTAAGATTTATATATATATGGTATAGTTTATATATTATATACATGATTTATGTTCTCATTTAATAAGTATAGTAGGAATAGTACGTTCGAACGTTAAACCAAGAGCGGGAAATTTCCCGCTCGATTAAGGTATCTGTGTGATTATTTAGACGTTCAGACGTTTATACTATACGTTCGAACGTTATTTGATGAAAATCACCAGAAAATTATGTACATTCGAACGCCAAATCTGTTAACGTCCAAATGTTAGTTAAATTAGTGCGGGAAATTTTCCACTCAAATATGGCAACACTTTGATGAAATGTACGTTTGGACGTCTTAGTTAGATGTTTGAACGTTCATCTGAAAATCTATGAACGTTCGAACGGAAAATTGTGCTACATTCGAACATAGGGAAGGAAAGTGCGGGAACTTTCCCGCTAGATTTTATGTTACATCAGAAGAAGGTTACATTCGAACGTGTATTTTAAACGTCCAAACGTTCTGGACGGGAAAATTTTAGAATATAACGTTCGGACGTACAACTTAAACGTTCGAACGTGTGAACTTATATATTAGAACATAATCAGTACGCGCATGGGAGAAACAGATCATTTCTTCTTCTCCCGTGCGCGCAACAGAGAGTGAGAGGGTTAGAAGTTCCTTATGGCCGAAGGCTCTGTAGGAGAGAGAGAGAGAGAGAGAGAGAGAGAGAGGATTAGAGTGAGAGAGAGTTGAGTCTTGGTAAGAAAAAATTTTAATTTATTGTCCTTTTATGAATTTTATGATATTTATATTGTGTTTTTGTTATAGAATATTTCTAATAAATTAGTATTGTATTTTTTTGAAGGATTGGTTGTTTTGGAAAGTTGGAAGATTTTGATTTGAAAGAGGCTAGAACATTGTTAGTGCTAGGTATATTTCTAAACTTTATCAATATGTTGTTGCATGTGATTTTATGCTTACTCTTGAAATAATGTGATTATTGTTTGTATAGTCTGTAAATAGTTTGTGAATTATTGTAAATATGTTGTGATATGGAATATGTTAATACATGTGGCATATTATTTTGTGAATATGTTAATACATGTGACATATTATTTTGTGAATATATTGTGTGTTATTGTGAATATATTGTGATATGAACTTGAGCAATTTAAATTATTATTTGTGAATGACGTTTGAATATGTTTACATTGTTACAAATATATTGTCCTTAAGCTTTGTTAATACATGTTTTGTGAATATATACAATGTTATTGTGAATATATTGTGATTATTGTTTGTATAGTTTGTAAATAGTTTGTGAGTTATTGGGAATATCTTGTGATATGAATTTGAAATATTGTGATAATAATATTTCAAATTAAGTAATAACAAATAAAAGTAACTCTTTAAGAATTATAATAATTAAAATTATATTATAACCTTTGAAATTTAAGTATGATAATTAAAATAAGAAACTTTAAGAATAGTAATAATTAAATATTGATAATATAATTTGAAATTAAGTAATAACAAATAAAAGTAACTCTTTAAGAATTATAATATTTAAAATTATATTAAAACTTTTGAAATTTAAGTATAACAATTAAAATTATACTTTAAGAATGTTAATAATTAAAATTTTAATATAACCCTTAAAATACTCTTCAATAAAAAAGTCTTGAACCTACTAAATAAGTACAGTTGGAATTAAGTAAATATACTTATTTATTATAAACTAAAGAGAAAGAAAATAAGGATCAAATTTATATAAAAATTATACACTTATTGTCTATAATAAATAAATAACTCACTCAATTAAGTATAACAATTAAGATTATAATTGTGGAATGATAATAATTAAAATTATATAATAATCTCAGAAATTATATATAACAATTATAGTATAACATTTGAAATTAAGTATAACAATTAAAATTATACTTTGAGAATGATGATCTTGTACACAACGAGGGAATATGATCTTGAAGAAATGTTGGAATTTTAATTTAATTGCTTGACTGTCATAGTCTCTCCGGCCTTGAGAGTTGTCAAGGTCGGACAGTTTGTGACGGTTAAGTAATTAGACTAAAATTTAAACATTTCTTCAAGATCATTCTCCCTCGTTGTGTACAAGACACAAAACTTAGGGTCACATAATATTTTGTGAATGACGTTTGAATATGTTTACATTGTTACAAATATTGGCACAGTAGTTCGAGCTTATGCTCCAATTTATGTGCGCTCATGGCGAGATGTTCCGACTGAGATTAAGGAGCACATTCGAAGTTGTGTGCTGGTGAGTTTACTTTTCAGTATATTTTTTTCACCTAGATTAATATATTATATTTTTGACCCGATTCCTTTGTTAGGATGAATTCGACCTTGACTTTGGCCGTAGCGAGGATTTGAGAACCGTGAATGAGTTGATGGCTACACTATTCCGACGTCACAAAGGACGATGTCATGACCACTTCAAGAAGTTTGAGATGTTGGAAGAGGCTGCGCAGTCTCCTTTTCAGCAGATGAAGTTAGATGATTGGAGAAAGTGTTGTGATCTTTTCGCATCTCCAGATTATCAGGTATTTTATATTTATATCTTTTAATTATTTACATTCATATTCGTTCTATATATTATATGCATGTGTACATATTACAATTAATATTTTTAATATATTTTATAGCACTTGAGTTCTACAAATGCACATAATAGATCCGCTCTGACTGTCCATCATCGTGCCGGTTCAAGGTCATTCCACCGTCTTGCTGAAAAAATGGTAATTAAAAAATTATAGAATTCATTTATTTTCTTGATATTCTTTCTGATAAGTACTAAAATTATTTTTTTAAAATTGCTAATATTGTCGCTTTGTTAGAAACGTGATGATCCTAAAAATTTTTTCCTCATTCATGTCTATGCTGCTGCTCACACTAATGAGCATAGTGAGTGGATGGATCCTGTCGCTACAGATAATTATGTAAGCAGTGTTAATTTTGTTCAATAAATTATTTATATAACATTTTAATAGTTTATTTCTTATTTCTATTTCTTTTAATATGTTACTAAATTATTTACAATCATTACCTTTTAAATTGCAGAGAAAAATGATGGAGATGCAGTCGACTTTTGAGGAATCATCTCCTAGTGACATAGACATATTCACGCAAGTGCTCGGGCCGCAGTCTAGTATGGCAAGAGGTTTGGGACGATCTATCAAGCATAAATTTCCATCCTCCTCAACCTCATCGGCTTCACAAATTAATAATCTTACGGCAGATTTAGAAGCTGCACGGCGTGAGAATGAGTATATGAGGTCGAGACAGCAAGAGTTAGAGTCTCTCTTAGAACGACAGTCTCATTTAGAGACGCGTTTGCAGGACCAACAGAGAGACCAAGAGGAAAGAATACGTAGTGAAGTGCAAGAGCAAGTGCAACGAGAGATGATGGTGCAAATGGAGCGTGTTATGTCGTTGCAACAGAATCCCCGTGGGCGAGGGAAAAAGAAGAAATAAATTTTATCAATATTTCTGACTAGTTTTAATATCTAATTTTGTGCTTTTATAAGACATTGTTATTGTTAATTGGGTATGTAATATGATATAACATTGGTATTATGTTTTTAAATTTTATGAAATTAGTATTTCTGATCTGTACGTTCGAATGTAAATAAAAATCGTTCGAACGTTGGTTAACACTCTAACAAACGTTCGAACGTAAATACAATTTGACCTTTCGAACGTCAAACTGTACGTTCGAACATATTCACGCTAAAATGAACAAACCGTTCGAACGGTAAAGCGATTAACGTTCGAACAAGGAACTTGCATTCGAACGCTCTTTCGTTTACATTCGAAATAACGTCCGAACATTATACACGCCACGTTTGAACATTTACGTTTACGTTCGAACAAATATTCGAACGTTTATTGTAGTTAACGTTCGGACGCATTAACATTCGAACGTAAATATATTACGTTCGAACGATTTTCAACGAACGTAAAATTCTCTCATTCGAACGCCAATCGGTCGGGTGAACGTCCGAATGTAAATATGATACGTTCGAATGATATTCAACGAACGTCAAATTATCTCATTCGAACGCCAATCGGTCGAGTATAACGTCCGAACATTTTATTTTACGTCTGAACGTTATTTTCTGTGACAGTTTATAACCGTCACAAAAACATGAACGTTCGAACGTTGTACCGAACGGAACACTTCCAACCGTTGCTAAAAATATTTTTTGTGACGGTTGAACAGTAAACCGTCACCAAATGTTTTCTGTGACGCACTTTAGGTGACGGTTGTGGTGACGGTTTCAAACCGTCACCAAATATGTTTAGTGACGGTTTGCCCTTTTTTGGTGACAGTTTCCTCTGTCACAAAAGTCACATTCTGTTGTAGTGTAAGGTAAACTCACTTCCTTTTCTTATATCTTTATGGACAATGCTAGGGATCTCGTGGGAGCTTCCTGCATTTTTTTCCCCCTTCATGATTAAGAAATTGTTATTTAATAATATTGGTGATTTTCTTCTTTTTTAAAAAAATATTTTAAGTGTTCAAAAAATGATGTGAAATAACTAAGTTTTTTTTTCTCATAAAATTTTTTAACTCTTTTAAATATTTAAAAAAAAATTCAAAATATTATTAAACAACATTTTCTTAATCACTAAATAAAAAAAATCTAACCTTTGGATTTAAGTCCATTTGGCTGAATCATATCACAAGACCCATATCCGTGGGTTGACCCAGAACGATTTGACCATTGACCTTGACTTGCTTGACTAGTTGACCCGACCTGTTTGAATGACTTGGTTGATAGGGTCACTAAATCTGAATTGATTCAGATCATAAAATATAATAATAATTATTTTTTTTTCAAAAAAAAAAAGAATTTAAAAAATTTATTTCTCTTAATATCTCTATAATAGACGTCATTTAATATTTTCTTATTTATATACATAATTATTTTTTTAAATATTCAATTCCAATTCATAAATATGGCTTAGAGAAATTAATGTGATATGTCGCTTAAGTGACTTCTATCATGAACATTTTCTCCTTGGCCTAAGAAGGTGAAATTTAGTGAATTGCATCTAGTTACATCTAAATCCATGTGAATAACAATATGCCCAAAGGAAGATATTTATTTGGTCGAGTCATAGATGATATAAGGTAGTTAATTGTAAATTGTGTAATTTTTGGGATTATCCTGTCCAAAAACTTGATTGCAATGATGCACTAGGCATCTCATAAGGGCTCATTTTTATAAAATCGTAAAATTTTCTTTTAATTTTATGTCATGTTGTCTAATTGATTTTGTTGTTCAATTAAACTAAAGCTTGCATGATGATAATTATGGGCCAATACATTAAAATTGTGAGATATTTATTTATTGTGAGTTTATTTTGTTTCACTTCTAGTGAATGTATATATGATATCTGTCAATTTGAATAACATTCAAATTTTTAACGGATCTAAACTGGCAAAATAGAAAGAGCATGTTACTATTGTTCTTGAGTGTATGAATTTGGACTATGCGCTCCGGGTTATGAGCCTCCCAAACCTACTGATCAGAGTTCTACTGATTAGAAGACAACTTATGAGAAATGAGAGTGCTATTATTGCATGAGTCTTATGATAATAAATCATTCTATTCGAGGTGCAATGCCTGGAAAGAAAAATGCCAAAAAGTACCTAAGTCAATTAGCAGACTAATTCGTTATAATGGAAAAGGTAGAGACATACGCTTCCTAGCAAACTTGTCTCAATGCGGTATAATGGCAAAGAGAATATAAGAGAGTATATTATGAAATGTCAAATCTTGTTACTAGATTGAGAGCACTAAAGTTAGAGTTTTCTTATCAAATTCTTGTGCATCTCATTATGATTTCCCTTCCTGTACATTTTTGTCCCTTTAAGATTAATTATAATACTCAAAGGGAGAAATGGACTCTTAATGAGCTCATTGCTCATTGTATGCAAGAGGATGAAAGGTTGAAACAAGAAATGTTTGGTACCCCGTCCCTCTGTAAAAGACTTAGTGGGGATCCGTGGTGCCATGGGTGCTAGCCATATGACAACACCCAAGATTTGAATCGGGTAATTAGGCGTTCAACGTTCGCTAGGAAGTGCACGTGGAAGGAAAAGATATATGGTTTGTAGCGGAAAAGTAAAGGTTTAGTCTAAATGCTAAATATTATAGTACTATTAATTTAATAAAACTCATAAATGTATTTCCACAATATCCACATGATACTTCATTCCTTAAATAATTATACACATGTCTAATTGCTTGATTTGTAAACCCCAAATAAGGTCGATCGAATACACTTTGTCGTCTGACTACTATTTACAAGTACAATTTTCATAGGTAGACAAGTCCTACAATAAAAAATAGACCTACTAGCCTATTGCTCGGGCTGGGTTGGACATGGCTCAAGGAAAATAGATAGAAGTCTAGGCATGTTTTTATGTAATATATGAACTTATGTATGGTAAAAGAACTTTGTAACTTTATTTAAATGATTACAACTGCAAACACTCTTTTAATTTTCAAAATATGCTTGAGTTTTAATTAGGGGTGTAAGACTATTGATCCAAAACCGATAGTCTTATTAGTTGGTTTCAGGGTATGGTTTTTCTGGACTAGATCGGACCGAGACCGACCGAATGTATATATATATATTTTTTAATATTATATATAATATAGTATTTTATATAGTATTTGTGTAAGTTAATTATTTAATATTCATAAACTATATATAAAATGTTAAAGAGATCACTTAATTTTAGTTTTACTAATTTAATTAATTTTGTGTATTAATTTTTTTGTTAAAAAAAAAAGAAAAGAGGAAAAAAAAATGTTCATAGACCAAATGAACCCACCGGACCAATAACTAATGGTTTGATCCGGCAAAAATGATAGACCAAAGTTTTCGGTCCGTGACCCCTCCCAGACTGGACCAGACCAATTATATCTCTAGTTTAATTTTAAGATCTTTTACCCTGGGAAGGAAAAGAAACATTTTATAAATGTCAATAATTCTCATTTCATATTCTGAAACTACCTTTTAACCCCTTAAATCCCACTACAACCACGAGTATTACATTTTTGCAACACACAACCTATTTAGTGTCAACATCCGAATGCTTGTGGCTAGCATCCAGAAATTTGACGTGGCTGAGTCAACGTTCCAACTTATTGTCCTAGGATGTAGACATAATAACTCATATCTAACTTTGTTTTCATTTTAACAGAAGATTTTTGTATTCTTAAGTTCCGACCTGTTTTATTAGGCATCATCCCTTGACATTCGTAAACATCATGATAAGTCTCATTCAGAGAGAAGAGAGAGACTCACAGGATGAGAGGGAGAGGAAGAGGATGAGGAGGGATAGAGAGTAGCGTGGGTTGGGCAGCTTTTGTTGTTTTTCATCTTGTTTTCTTTTCCTCCTCTCTTGTATGTTTTTTGCTGGGATACCCTTGCTTTATTCTACTTTATTGTATCTTTAAAAAGAGTTGAGAGAAATACAAAATGGAATTCGAAAGAGCAAGGAGCCTCGGCCCTGCAATAGAGAGTGTGATTTCCCGGACCCTAATTGTTCAAACCGTTCTGGGTAATTCCGCTATAATGGCTTTTTGTTATTCTTTTTCCCCCTTTTTCATTGTGGCTTCGCACCAAATTAGAAAGGAGAGAAGATATCTAACAAAATCAGTTATTTTTTTCGTTAATGAGAAATGGGTCTTAACCTAATGCACAATCCCTCCCTGGAATCAGTGTAATCACACCATTACATAAGTCATCATTAAAGTTTATCATAGTATAATATTAAATTTGACACACAAGATTCAATTGGGTGGCAACTGTAGAGCTCACTCAACATTTGCAAATGAGCATAAGCATCTTTGAGAGTGGAGTAAATACAAAAAATTTTATATACCATGCTTTGCCAAAGAAAAAGGAAAGAAAACCATCTGCATAATACTCCTATCCTTCTAAATAATTCAACTGTCGTACACAAAAAGGTCAGCTTATTCAAAAATTTGCTGTGGTGATAAAATTAGAATGTAGTACACTCTAACCTACAAAATTGGTTTATTGTTACCACACTATTCCTCTACCATAAGTGAGGATTTTTTTTAATAAAATTGGTAAATGATCACTATTGGATAGGTGTCCTTGACTTTTTTTTATTATTATTATTAAAAAAAAAACCATACAAAATTGGTAAGGTGAGAATGGAGACTCACATGAGGATTCCTTCAGCATTATTAAGGGCTCTCTTTACAACCCTAAAATTTTCTGTGATGGCTTTATTGGTTTTCACAACTTACTCCTTGATGAAAAACTCAAAGCCATGTCTAAGACTTTCGAGCTCAGGGGGGACAGCCACACGGGTGAATATGTTCCATATGAGCTTTATCAGGATACACAAAAAGGACCTCTACTCTACACAGTACACTCAGAGAGAAAAGATCAAATTTAGTTCACAATCTAGTGCTACTCAAATAAAGGTAATACTCCATATTCGCAGAAAACTGCAAAATTTCTGCAACCAGCACCTCTTTACAACAAAAGATACCGTACCATGCCAGGAAAACTATCTTCAAGGGCTGGTCTCCACACCATATATTGTGCCAAAATCCGATCTTAGACCCATCCTTCACTTCAAATCAAAGCCAACAATGAAAATCCCCCCACGTTCCTGGATGGCCCACTCAAAAAGAGCTTTGTTGTACGATAACAAATTTGTAACCCGCCAAGCGACCTGAAGAAATACAAGTACAAATCCTTGACCACTTGACAAGGCAGTACTTGAATTCATCCCAACTCCTCCCACACGAAATCCTGCTGAAGTTTCTCAAGACGATGGACAAAACTAACAGGTATGAGAAATAGCAAATTTAGCAAATCAGAAAACATACTCTTAAGTGATCCCCGCCCACCCTTGGATAAATCAAATCTGCTCCACCTAGCCAACTTGACACTCCATTTCCCAGAAGTGTCATCCCAGATAATTTTGCCTTCTAGGGAGCTCCCAACGAAGCTCAAGTACTTCATTGGTAGAGAAGACCATCCCAAGATACGAGCCAATCCTTCGATATCATCCGCTACAATTGGAGGTAATCTTGATTTGTACAAATTAATTCTCAACCCCAACACAACTTCAAAGCACAAAAACTGACAACGCAATGCAACAGAGATAAACTAGATAGGCATCACAAAAGATGAGACAAAACAAGCTCTTCATTAGTCATGGATCCCACTGAGAAGCCCGATGACCCAACTTATTATAATTGTGAAACTTAATACCCCAAGCCGAGGCCTGTGGTTTACTAGCCCATGGATTACATTACTCATTAAGGACTTTCTTCTTAAATAATGTGAGCTGGGTATTTCTTTCTTGATTAATTTGAGTAAGCAGGCTTGCATTTAGATTTAGCTCGTTAAGCTTCAAACCCATATCCACCTCGTCTAAAGCACACTGCACCTTTTTCATTTAAAAGAGCCAGTTGTCTTCTCACTAAAACCAAGGTGTTCACAATATTGCCCTCTGCACTTTCCGGCACCATGTCCTCCTCAGGCATATCGCAGGGATCTCTACAACAGCCTTTGTAGCTGGTAATTAGAAATATTCCTATTTCGTTGCTTGCATGCTATACCAACAAAGTTTTCGAGTTGCCCAGATTGCGCTTGTTAGAGATAGCAACAGTCAGCAGCCTTTAGCCACCTCCACATACGACACTCTTCCCATCTTAACATTCCCTTTCTTAAGAGCTTTGACCAATATTTCCTGTTTATCAAATAAAATTAATGAGAAAATTTTATAATCTTCAATCTCACGTTTATCAACAATGAAGTGATTACTTTACATATTTGCACATGCAAGAGTGATTGTCTTATCTGTACCAATGCACAACAATAGGACATACAGCCTGTCTTTGATCGTCATGTTGAAATTAACTTCCTTCATTTTTTAAATTATAACTCAAATCACACGAAAAATATTAATTTTGTACTCTTAGTCGCAGTATAGTTGTCATTATTTTTATCATTTTCCACTTAAAATAATTCCTATCTACTTAGTTTTTCTGGGAGTTAAGTCAACTATATCAACCAAGAGGCCAGAAATACGGTTTCAGTTTATCCACTTCCTTCCTGAAGAAAAACATGGCTGATCTTGCCTGTAGCCTCGCTGGTAGTCTCTCAAAGAAATTAGGCTCTCTAGTTTATCAAGAGCTCTGCTTGGCATGGGACGTCCAGAGCGACCTGCATAAACTTGAGAGCACAATTTCTATCCTTAAGATCGTGCTCTTGGATGCTGAAGACAAGCAAGCAAACAACTCCATGCTGAGAATCTGGCTTGGACGGCTTAAAAATATCTTATATGTCACAGAGGATGTGGTAGATGAAATTGAGTACGAAGCTTTAAGGAAGCATGCGATTACGACATATGGAAGCGCTATGGCAAAGGTATGCCATTTCTTTTGTTCATTCATGGGACTTTCATCCCGTTTAAAACTGGCTCACAAAATCAAGGACATTAGAGAGAGGTTAGATGAGATTAATGCTGAGAAGGTTCAGTTTAATCTCACTGAGCGGCATGAAGAGGTGCATGTCATTCCCCTGTGGAGGGAGAAGACCCATTCCTTTATTGATCCTTCAACGGTCATCGGTAGGCTTGGTGACAAAGAAGAAATAAAAAAGAGTTTGATGCATCTAAATCCCACTAGAAATCTTAATATAATTGCCATAGTTGGATTAGGAGGTATGGGAAAGACCACACTTGCCAAGGCTGTTTACAATGACGAATCCGTAGTGAATCATTTTCAGTTGAGAATGTGGGTTTGTGTATCTGAGAATTTTAATGTTACAAGATTGGTGGAAGAAATCCTTAAATCTGCTGGTGGTAAAGTTGATGAAAAAATTTTTCGCATGTATTCCTTCAAAATGCATGATCTCGTCCATGATCTTGTGCTCTCTATTGGCCATGAAGAGTGGTTGGAATTAGACTCTGACAATAAAGACATGGCCTCGACAGTTCGTCATATGTCAATTTCATCTAAGCCATATGAAGGTTACCAATGTTGGAGGTTTTACCCGAATGGCTCCTAGGATTTGCAAACACGTTAAAGGGGCTTTATATCATTGAGTGTGAAAATCTCAAGGCGTTGCCAGAGTGGTTGCCAACTCTGAAATCACTTCAAACGTTGGAGATCATTAGGTCCAATGAGTTATCATCTCTACCGGAGGGGATTCATCATATGAAAACATTAAGAAAACTGAAGATTAAAGGTTGTCCTCAACTTGTTACTCATTTACAAGACTGGTCCAACATACCAGAGCTCGAATTTGATTATGAAGATGATGAGGTAATATGATTTTGTCTTTTTATTTAATTGGTATGAACAGAATAAAAATCTTATCGTCTAATAAATGCATGATCTAATAAATAAATCGATGTAACCAAATTTTATTTGCGTCTAACCATAACAATTTATTTCAATTGCAAATCGTTTTTATAACAATTTATTTGCGACTAATCATTTGCAGCTTTGACCCTAATTCGATGAGCCACGAGTCGAAGCGAATGCCAGCCTGAACGCACATAGCTTCGGTACCTATATATATATATATATATTATTTGGATTGGTGTTCAATATATAATGTATTTGCTTGGGTACCTGTATCTATCTTTTTTCAATTGTATAACATGCTTCGCTAGTGTTTGTTCGGTAAATGCATGTGGGGAATAATAGTGTATTGGCATGAGTACTACTGCAGAGATTGATATTTTCTCACTATTTCTTTAAAAAATCTCAATTTCCATTGAAGAATCATGTGCTGCTCAATTCGTTAGTAACTTTTGTCTGAAAGATTAATTGGAGGTCGATCTTCATTATATTAATGGAAGAAGAAGAAGATCGAGGAGAATCATGACGAGTTAATAACGGCAGTTTTGTGATTCTGGCATGTTACCAATTTGGAGGCGTTGATGTCTATATTTTGGTGACTGAGGCTCAGAGTATCAATATTATTCAAAAAATCGCTCGAGATTGACTGCCTTGTTTGAACTATTCGTTTATTATTCAATAATTGTATATAAATTAAATCTCAATAATTTAACAAATAACGTAGAAATTAAATTTTAAAAACACAATTTAATGTCTGTTTCAGATTTTTTACGATAATATTTCATAGAATAATATTCATTCATTATTAATATTTTTATAAATATGAAATATTTAAAAATTGTTTCTTCATAAAAATTAACTATCAAGTAATCTTTTAGAATGTCATCTCTCATTCTAATATCTAAGCCAGTTTATCAAACTTAATATAAAATCTATATATTTTGCTATCACATTAAGCATATAATGCTACAATTGAGAATTTAAATAAACTTTTTCTTGCTCAATGAAGTTTAGAGGATAAATCATCTCCACTATTTTTCATATAAATCATCAATCTTAAATGGTTTTTCTTATATTTTCATTTTGGATTCTATATTAAGAAACTTAATATTATATAATTAAAAACTTTGGGGTCAATATTAATAGTTCATTATTTCTCTTGATCTTAGTTTTAATTTAATTTTAGTAAGGCTATATCCTTGAAAATAGATAATATATAGAAATTATACAAAATCTATGGGTTATAGGAAAAAATTGAAGAAAGACATTTCTATGTATATTGAAATTTTACAAAATTTGAGAAAGTATATGAGAATAAGTCTCATATGTTTTCACAGATGAGATGAGATGAAAGTTAAAAGTAAAATAAAATATTGTTAGAATATATTTTCTTAATATTATTTTTGTTTTGGTATTTAAAAAAATTGAATTGTTTCTTTTATTTTGTGTGAGATTTTAGAAAAGTTGTAATGATTAGATGAGATGAATTGAGAGAAGTTGTGAAAACAAACTAGATAAAGAATTATAAATTTTTTTGGGGCACAATTTCTATACAATATTATAAAGGAAAATGATAGGGTTACTACCCTCCTACTACCCATTTAGTACTCTTTTTAAATTTTATTTTTTTAAATTTTTTATTTTACTTAATGATTAAGGAAGTGACTATTATTAAAATTATATATATTTTTATTTTTTCTTAATAATTAAGAATGTTAAAAAAATACATAAAAGTAGGGGTGCTACTCGCATGGTGAGGGGGCAACCCCACCCCACTACCGGGGCTGGGGTTGAAAACGCACCCCGCCCTGCCTCCCATTCAACCCAATGTCTAAAAGTATTTTTTTTGTCTAAATTTCTTTTAAGACTCAAATCATAAATTGAAATTTATATATTTAAAAAAATATAAACTTATTAGAGTTGTAATTTAGATTGTCTTGGTCTCCTAGGCCAACCATTATATAGGAGGTCAAGACAATACAATAGTCACATACTTAAGTAATGTGGGATTACTGTTTAATCTCACATTACTTAAGTATGTGACTATTGTACTGTCTTAGCTGTAAATCCCACATTGCTTAAATATGACTTCTGTGGAATTGTTTCGAGGGGCTTTATAATACTTGAAATGATTTGCAGTAGAGCATGTCTATGCATATCATATCATGCCCATTGAATCAGCAATACCATTTAAAGATTAGTGAGATTAAGAGTCTCCTTGGCTATTTTAATGTGCTTCGGAAACACATCAGTTTGGCTTGTTTAAGGTGCCTCAGGTTTAGATAATTTTAAGGTTCCTTAAATGTAGATATGGAAGCATTAAGTGATAGATTGTCCAAACTTGAGCAGTGAAGTAATCTGGTCTCCCAGAAACATTCTATATACCTAGTGGTACTTTTAGCAGGAAAACTCTCTTCCATATTCCTTTACATCAATTAAATGGGCATGTGATTGCTGGTGATGGTTTTGGCATAAAATGGGAGTCCTTAGTGTCAAAAATAAGGTTTCCTTGAAAAAACTTGTATTGCTCTTCTTAATGTTCGTATAAATAGCCACTGTATATGGTAAGATCCTGAAGTTAAGGATCGTGATAGACTAATATAGGAAAGGAAACAATTACAAATAATTATAGAGATTCTAATCTATTCTGTACAACTAACAACAAAGGAAAAAAATGAAGAAAATAAATAATCTTTGAGCATTAACAAAGGTACACCAACTTGGAAAGAATCACTCAAGAAAGGTCAACACTCCCTCTCAAGTTGGTGCATAGATATCACTCATGCCCAACTTGTCGAGACAGTTGTTAAAAGCTTGGTTGGACACTGCCTTGGTTAGCACATCAGCAAGCTGGTCTTGAGACTGAACATGAGGAACTTCAATAAGTCTTACTTCCAGCTTTTCCTTAATAAAGTGCCTGTCAACCTCAACATGTTTAGTTCAATCAAGTTGGACAGGGTTGGGGGCAATATCACATGCTGCCTTGCTATCACAATATAATTTCATAGGACTTGTGTGCTCAATGTGTAGCTCTTGCATTAGATTCTTGGTCCATAATAATTCACATATTGCCTTGGCCATTCCCCTATACTCAGCTTCAGTCGACGATCTAGCCACCACTTCTTGTTTCTTACTTCTCCAAGTAACTAAATTTCCACCTACGAGTGTAAAGTATCTAGATGTAGATCGTCGATCCTCTATTGACCCAGCCCAATCGACTTTGGTATAACCTTCAATATTCAAGTTGCCTCCCTTTTTAAACAAAATTCCCTTTCCTGGAGATGATTTCAAGTAGCGCAAGATACGGGTGGCAGCATTCATATGTTCTTCATTTGGAGAGTGCATGAACTGAGTAACCACACTTAGCACATAAGCTAAATCAGGTCTGGTATGGGCAAGATACATTAACCTCCCAACTAGTCTTTGATAACGCTCCTTGTTAGCATGGACTTGATTTGGATGTGTACTTAATTTCAAATTTTCTTCTATGGGAGTATTGACTGAACTACAAGTTGTCATACTAGTTTCCTTCAACAAATCCAAAGCATATTTTTGTTGAGACAGAAAAATTCCTTTCTTTGATCTTGACACTTCAATTCCAAGGAAGTATTTTAAGTAGCAGAGATCTTTCATTCCAAATTCTCAGGCAATATGACTTTGCAATGCTTTCTTCTCTTCAGGATCATTCCCAGTTACTATCATATCATCGACGTATACAATAAGAGTTGTGATTATTTCTTTGTCAGATTTCAAAAAGAGAGAATGATCTAAGTTGCTTTGATTGTATCCAATAGACTTCATAAAGTTGGTGAACCTTCCAAACCACGCCCTAGGGTACTGCTTCAAACTGTATAAGGGCTTTCTCAGTTTATACACTTATTTGCTTCCTTTGGTTTGCATAATACATCCAGGAGGTAATTCCATATATACTTCTTCTTGGATATCTCCGTGCAAAAATGCATTTTTTACATCAAACTGGTATAAGGGCCAGTCAAGATTCATGGCCAGAGATAGTAGGATACGAATAATATTGATCTTGGCCACGGGTGCAAATGTTTCCATGTAATCAATCCCATAGGTTTTAGTATATCCTTTGGCGACAAGTCTTGCTTTGAACCTTTCAATGGTACCTTCGGCTTTGTATTTAATGGTAAATATCCACTTGCATCCGACTGGTGTCTTTCCTACAAGTAAGTCGACAACTTCCCATGTTGAATTCTTTTGGAGGGGCCTCATTTCTTCATTCATAACTTCTCTCCAGTTAGGATCTTTCAAGGCCTCATGCACACTACTAGGAATAGATATAGTAGATAATTGATTCACAAATGCTTTACTTTCCTTTCACAATCTATGGTAAGACACAAAATTAATCATGGGATAGTGAGACTTAGAATTAAAAAGGGGTTCATAGTTCAATCTAGGTTTTCCTCTTGTGGTTCAATGGGATAGTACCTTTAGGTGGGTTTCAGAAGTTACCTGAGGCTCATACATGGACTCGGACTCAGGAAGCAATTGATCAACTGGTACACTATGAAGGGGAGAAGTAGTTGGCTGAGTTTCTGGTTGCACCATTTCCATCTGGTCTTGACTCCTTTCATCTTGTGAATTATTATGCTCATTTGTCTTATCTGGATGTACATTGATGTAATCCGAATACTCACCCCTTGGACACTCAATTCTTTCATCCCATTTGTCACCATTTATAATATCCAAGGTGTCCAAATGATGATTAACGATCTACAATTCAATTCTGTTCTCCCCATGAATTGAAGACTCAAGAGTAGAATAATACATGTTGTCCTCATGAAATACATCATCAACAGTGACATACAGTTTGCGAGAGGGATGATGATAGCAGCGATAGCCTTTCTGATGTTGAGCATAACCGACAAAAACACACTTAAGTGCTCGAGGTTCCAATTTATTTCTCAATGGTTTATGAAGATGAACAAAGGCTACACACCCAAAAGCTTTAGGTGACAGATTCGGCACAGTAAGGGAACTCACAGCTTCATGAAGAACACTCAAGGGGGTCTGAAATTGTAATGCGTGGGTATTCGGTTGATAAGATAAGCTGCAACTATGATGGCTTCACCCCAGTAACTAGTCGACTTATGAGCTTCAAACATGGAAGCACAAACAACTTCAAGAAGGTGGCGGTTCTTTCGCTCTGCAGCCCCATTTTGCTGAGGGGTGTAAGGACAAGTAGTTTGATGAGTGATGCCGTGATCATCCAGATAATGTTTCAAATCTTGATTAACAAATTCTTTACCATTGTCACTGCGGAGAACTTGTATTTTAGATTGATACTGAGTGGCTATCATTTTATAAAATTGTTTGAACAATTTCACTTTTTGATTTCATTAAGCAAATCCAAGTCATACCAGTGTGATCATCAATAAAAGAAACAAACCACCGTTTATCACTAAGAGATGGGGGATTTGTTGGACTCCAGACATCAGAGTGAATAATCATAAAAGGTGTTGGACTTTTATTCATACTTATGGGAAATGGAGCATGATGACTTTTAGCTAATTCACACACATCACACTTAAATTTTGAAACAGATGATTGAGTAAAGAGTTTTGGAAACAATTTCTTTAAATATCCAAAGGATGTGTGACCCAAACGTCTATGCCACAACCAAATTTCATAATCTGCAGATTTATTCACTGAGAAAGCTTGAGCTAACTAATGAGAACTTGCTGGCATTAAATCAAGGTAATAGAGCTTTTCCCTTCTAGTACCAAAATTATGATTTAGGGTTGGAACAACTAGTATAGAATCGAGATTCAAATTTTCAGTGAGTGTGATAGAACCTTCTCCAATAACAGGAAAGGGTGTATCTTTTGTTGTGGATACTATATGCTGTTCAGATGGTTTCATAGATTGAATATTATGATTGTCAAAGGTCAAGTGATCAATAGCCCCAGAATCAATTATCCATTCACTACTACTACATGGAGCTGAAGTATGAAGAACCTTACCAGATGTAGCAATTAAAGCTGAGGCATCCTTAGGAGTGTTAGTGGTGGAAGGTTCTGCGATTGCAACTGAGGCATGATGATTTGGTTTGGAGTTCCGTTTGCGAGGTGCCTTAGCAGGATCCCACCATTCTGGATACCCAATGAGTTCATAACATCGTGACTTAGTATGCCCAGTTCCACCACAATGAGTACAAATGCGTTCTAATTTTGTTGTTCGAATCTCATAGCTGCGATTTTGAGATCCCGATGACCAATTTTGATCAGTGGGAGGACCAGTTGATCGATCTGGTTTAGGCTTAGTTTGAGGTGCCACCATTGCAGATGACTCAACAAGATCAACTTCATTGTTTAGTGTGGTTCTGCGAATAGAGTCACGACGTACGTAAGCATAGGCTTTTTCAAGATCCAGTATCGGGTCCTTCCTGAGAATCTCACCTCAGACTTGTTCAAATTCTGCATCCAATCCATTCAAGAAAATGTGTACACGCAGTTTTCAACTGATTTTCTATAGGCAATAACATCATCAGGATCTTTCATTACAATCTTATCACGATGATTCAACTCTTGGAAAATTTCCACAAGATCACCATAATAGATTGATAGAGGGAGACCAATCTGTTTGGTAGAGAAAGCTCTCTGATTCAGTGCAAAAAGTTGTGATTCATCCAATCCATCATAGAAAACTTTGGCAAGAGCACTCTAGATTTCACGTGCGGTACGTAGTCGAATATAGCGCTTCATAATATCCGGCGACATAGAGGTTAACAACCACCCTTGACCTTTTGATTTTCAGCATACCACTTTGCACAGGAAGCATCAGTATCCTGTGGAAGTGGTGTTTTGCCCATAATATATTCAAGTTTCTCATGTCCTGCAATTTGCATCTCCATGATTTGGGACCATACATCGTAGTTAACTTCAGTAAGGATGATGCTGGTTGTGAAACCAGAGTTTTCGGATTGAACATGAATAATTGGTGTTGATTCAGTTTTGTCATTCGACATGGTACAAAAGAAAAAAAAAATATGAGAGTTCAGCGGTGATCGAAACCGCTCTGATACCAAGTCCGAAATAAGGTTTCCTTGAAAAAACTTGTATTGCTCTTCTCAATGTTGGTATAAATAGCCACTATACATGGTAAGATCCTGAAGTTAAGGATCATGATAGACTAATCTAGGAAATGAAAGAATTACAAATAATTACAGAAATTCTAATCTATTATGTACAACTAACAACAAAGGAAAGAAATGAAGAAAAGAAATAATCTTTGAGCATTAACAGAGGTACACCAACTTGGAAAGAATCACTCAAGAAATGTCAACACTCAGAGCCTTGGCAATGCCATAAGGAGCTCTACAAGCAAAGCTGCTTCTGGTGATGTTATACGCGAACGGTCAGTAGCAAAACTATTTCGTGTGAGCTCCCATGCTTCAAAATTCACTAGGTTCAATAAGTGGTACTAACGGAGTATTGAATGCTTAAGAAAGACAATTAAATGAGACGTAGTTATTTAAGGAAAATGATTGGCACACGGGATTCATACACAGGTTTTGCATTGGATATGCAAAAATCTCCTCGTTTGGTTACACATATGAAATGAAAGTTAAATAAATTATTGTTAGAATATAATTTTTTAAACTAATATTCGCCACCGAGAGTGTCACTGAGAAGGCCATCTTTTTTGTGATTTATTTTCAAACTTTTTTTAAATTCTTTAAACATTTTAAAAATCAAAATCAAAATAAAACTAAAAAACTCATTAAAAAACATGTTTTAACTATTAAGTAAAATAATAATAATAATAATAATAAAAGATATAGGTGAGGATCCTTGGTGAGCCAAGCATTTTCTAAGCTAAAATGTTATCTGGATTATCTCTCTAGGCAAGACAATAGGAGCATTCTTGCTGCTAAAATGTTGCGCTAGCGATGACAAGTAATTGCTACTGTACGTTATAGTTATGAAGAAACTGGTGAACTCCTCATTAAGTTGTTATGCATTTTGCAATTAAAGTAGCAGACTTTTGCTATACTGAACGGTACATAGCAAGATTCCCATCGCCATTGACCTTAGCATAACCATCACCTTCGAACAAGACATCACTTAAACAAAGAGATGATATCCATTCTCCATCATTTTATCAATCTCTTACTTAACATGACATAACATCCAATGATTAAAAAAATCTGTTAGTTTCCACTTATTTATCAATGATTTGATACAATAGGATGATAAAAGGTTGGTAGAGGTGAACTCATGGACTCCATATTTTCCATCCCATACAACCGATTATGTTGTATTTTTGTGACAGAGATTTTGTATTTCTCAAAACGCAAACATTGATTTAGCTATGCACGCGACCTTCTCCCTATATTGCAAGAGATCAACATCAGACGGCCTAAACCTCTATGTCAAAAAGATCGCAACACATGGAAAGAGCAATGCTACGTTTCCCTCTTCCTTGTTCATCATTATTCTGTTAGATTAAAATAAAAACTCGTAATACATTAAAAACAGAGTATCATACTCAAAACCCAGTGCCTCGCATTCTCACAGAAGAGAATGTTGTCTGTAATGCTTTTGGTGAGGCTAGAATCGTGACTGTCACCATCTTGTGCTAAAGCCCCACTTAGGGCATGTACTAAAGCTACCAAGTCTCTAAATACTTACTCATAGAATCCAAATTCCTATAACTAATAGAGCATGGAATGTCAAATTGTTTGTCTTTAATGCTTGCAATGTATATCAAATTATTGTGCTGAAATCCATTCCTTCAAGGATACACGAGTAGGATTCTCATCCAAATATGAATTTGAGTCAGCATTCAACATATCTACACCATTAAAGTCTTTCAACTTTGTCATCACAACTGCAACTTGATTTAAATTTCATCAAGCTTGACAACAATCTCCCTGAAATGTCTACTCCAAAACATAGCAAGATAAGAGAGAATTTTTAAGTACCACACACCACTCAATTCAAGCCATCTAAACCAACAACAAAATCACAGCCAAACCTATAGTTTCGCGTTAAATAATCAGTCGGAGTTGTCGTATTTCTAAACGGCATTTCCAATTACTGTCATTAAAAGTAAAACCGACTTGGTTAACTTGTATTTTGGTAGTAGAGTGATTTCACTACAATTCAATATTATATCATTACTTTTTACCTATTTTTAACTACCTTTTAACTATTATTTTTTACTATTCAATATTTTATTTATAATTTTTTACAATATTTTTACTATTATTCACAAATCATCTCACATTTCTCACTATCCAAACATCCAAACTAAGACTGAAACAAAAAAAAGAGGCAAACTAAAAAATTCCCATCATTAAATTAACTTAAACAACTGATTAAAACAAAACACCGAGAGAGAGAGAGAGAGCGAGCTCACAGCACATTAGCGTGCTGAATATCAGCCTCGAGAACCTTGAGGAACTCCTGATAAGAAAGACCAGAAGCAGGCTGCTGAAAACAATCCCACATGTCTTATTCTTTCTCTCACATAGGATATCCAATGCGTCACTTTTTCGGAATATATCAGACCGACGCAAACTCGGGACACAGAGATAAAGAGACATCATGAAAGGTCATTGCAGTCTAGAAGGCGAAGATTGAAGATCGAAAAACGGAGAGAGAGAGAGAGAGAGAGAGAGAGAGAGAGAGAGTTGGATTTGTTTGAAATTGTCACCTTGACTTAACTTCGTTAATGCTTATAGTTGGGGAGCGGAAGTTGGAAAAACAGGAGGGAGCATCTCCCAAAGTCAAAACCATTATTATGGGACTGCTTGGATTGGGTCACTCAATATTATTCGGTCGTGCATTACAATCTACGACTCCTCCCCTCCCTTACAATACGTTACCTACTTCCCTTATTCATTTCACAAAATAAACCTTTAAGATGAACCAATTTGAAAGTTAAGATAAAAGTGATACAAAAATTAAAAAATAAAATAACTCATGTATATACCTTAGACCAATATAATTTTTATTTTTATAATGCTTAATTTGCTAGCAAATTTAGACATTGTCAAGGATGTTTTGTGACTGTTATATGAAATGGAAGATGGGATATCAAAACTTGGAATCACAACGAACATGTTATTGAAGAGATTATCACTTTATCATTGATACCAGATTTTGATTGACTATAACAAATTTGTTTAATTTGATTTTATTCATCAGCAAATTAAAATTGAACCGAATCGAACCGATTGATCCAAGAGGTTTCACAATTTTAAATGTACTAGATTTTACCATCTTAACTTGTAGACCAAGGACACCAACCACTACCTTATAAACAATTTACAATTCTTTGTTGAGGAAAAAATCCAGTATAATTTGTTTAATTTGATTTTACCTGTCAGCAAATTTAAAATTGAACCGTATCGAACCGATTGTTGCAGATGAATAGGCTTGGTGAATTGGGGCATTTATTGCTCAATTCAAATGTCTAATGTGAGATTCAATGGTTCAATTTCCTAATTAGCCCAATCCAACATAGCCCCACTTTGAAAGTATGAGCCTTATAGTCGAACCCATGACCCTCCTACTTCCAAATTTGCTTTAGAGCTCAAAGTGACAGAAAAATAAGTGTCACCAAATTTTAAGGATTCAATAACAGGTATTCTAAGAATTATGGTCCAAAAAAGGACAATTACTTGGGGGACTTGCCTGATATCAGATTTTTTGGGATCAATATCCATCTTATGATCTACCGAGTCGACAGCCTATGGGTAAAACTTGGTATGCAAAGCTAACATGCATGTCATGTTTGGGGTGCAGCTAGCAATTTGTAACTAACTATTTGCCCTTAAAATCCAGTCATTTAGGACAAATATAGATCTCCTAAAATTCTTGAGTGAACCTTAGGACTTAGAGTTAGAGAGATTTAGACATATAAAGTCAGTCTCGTAAAAAATATTTACAAACTCATTAAAAAAGATTTCCTTAACCCAAAAGAGAAAAATAAAATAAATAAAAAATAAAAAATCGGTAGACTCTTGGGAGAAGGTGTCGGTAGCTTAAGCATTTTCCTTGAACATAATGGTATGCAAATTTGTTTGAAAATATGTTAAAAAGGGATCTAGATAGACCCGTTAATAGTCTGGTATGCACGATCAGACATTGATTCCAGAATTGCTCTTTCAGGATGGATCTATCGTGATCTAATGATTCTAATCTTTTAACTCTATGAGCACCAGAATGGTAGAAAGTGGAGCATATGTCTAATCTCTTTTAACCTTTTTACTAACAACTAATATTTGTCATTCATATGCAAATGTGAGTTTTTCAGAGTATAAATCAAAATTAAAGCTAAGTACCCAGTTTCAACTGGATTTATGTAATGGGATTATAATTCATTTTAATCCATTATTTGAAAAAAAAAAACATAAATGTTCCAAAATAAATACATTGCTCTAAATGCAGATGCATGCATAAATGCAGAGCTTTTAAGAGGCAGTCCGTTCTGGTTGGGAGGTGTAGAACAACGTGCAAGGAAGAGAGTTAAAATTCATAACCTCAAACCTGAGACGACAAAGACGCAAGGAGAGTTTTTCTTTTGCGTGTTCGTTGTTTTTGTTTTTCCGTTTATAAGACTTTCTTCTACAGGTACACGGGGTTGGGTACACGGGGGGGAATCGCAACCAATATATTATTAAAAAAAGAAGAAAAAAAAACATGACAAAGTGAGAGGGAAGTTCGGAAATGAAGTCGCAAAACCACAGCAGAATCTGTGTGAAACACTGAAAGCCACCAAATCCAGCCAATTCCTATCATTGGCGTCGTTGTGGGTAGGCAGTCAAATAAAACAACCCAATTTGCCCCAATTGGTGGTCGTTGTTGTGGGTAGCCAAAGAGGTCTGGTTCGTGAGTTTGGGGGTTTGGTTCGTTGTGGGTAGCCACCGATTTTTTTTTTTTCTTGGTTGGTACTTCAGCGTGTTTTTTTTTTCCTTGTTAATTGGCACTTTAGTGTGTTTTTTTTTTTTTTTTTTTGCTGGTTGGGGTTGTTTATCTTTAATGTGAGTTTGCTCTTCTGAAATTAGCTCGATTGTATTTTTGCCTAAAAAACAAATGTTACGGGGATATGGGTTTACAGATCCTAATAGCATGAAGAAAGATATGGGTTTAAAGCTAGATCCTCGTATTAATTTCCATTCAAGTTTATTAGTTTGTTATAGCAGTTCATAGCATCTTGGAACAATAAACTGGCGATAAGTAAAGCAGAGATGAACTGAGGCCTTTTGACATTGAAGTGGCTTCGACCAAATAAATCCTGCTATATTTTTTTTCTACATTGCATTTTAATATGAACAGATCGATGAACTGAGGCAAGGCCAATGAAAGACTAGATGTTCACTAACAATTTCTGTGTGTTAGTTCGAGCAAAATCTCTTATGAATATGTTGCCTCACCAACGTCTCTTATGAATATGAAAGACTAGATGTTCACTAACACTTCCAGTGGCTCGTCTGTTGTTGGGTGTCTATGACATAGCTTCAAAGAAGAAGGAGAGTGTATCTGAGGGCTGCAAATGAAACACAGCGTTTCTGGCATCCACGTGGAGGCCGTGTACGCGGGGGGTACCCCTCCCGGGTGCAAATAGAGTTTTTCGAAGGTCTGTATTTCGTTTTCAAACCAAACTAACGCCTCGGGTACCCAAAAGCATCTATCTATCTCTCTGCCTACTTCACAATAATATAACAAAATTAAAATTAAAACGAAATTAGTTTAGATTGAAGCACAGAAATATTATTTTTTAAAAAAAGATTTAAACTCTCTGTAGTGTACAAAGTCTTAAAATTAACCGATACAGCAAAACTCGTCTTTACTTAATTCTTTCAAGATACAATAGCCTAACTGATCGTTGTATGATTCAAACCTACTCTGCACAAGTGATTGAATTCAAAACTCCATTCAAAAGAACACATTTCTTTTATTTGAAAATTCTCTCAAAAGTTTCTATGTACACTTCTACTAATTTTTTCTATAATATTGTACGGAAAAAAACAACACCACACTGAAATGAAAAGATCGACACTTCACGGACACTAACCTCCATCAATATTTAAAACAAATCAAATACACACGTAATTGTGCAATTAAATGATGAATAAAGTAACGTATTTCCAAGAAACGGCACAATGAACAATCAGCCACTACCAAATTAAAAAGAAAAAACCAACGGCTGAAACTTATGGACCATTAACTAAGAGCCGCTAAGAAATTAACTGTAAAATTAAAGTTCAATGGCTTGGTTGTAAAACGGACGATAATAAACACTTAAAAAACAATTGAGCAACTGAAACATTAAATTCAACCAATTTAAAGAGATAAACGTTATTGACAAATACTATTTATTAAAAAATACCAACATTCCTCCACTATTTTTTAATAAAATAAAAATAATAATATAAGAGAGATACTTCCAGACAAATAATGATTATTACGCATTATGAAAGTATGCTCTACATTGAACCCTCACTTAGTGAAATAACAACATTTACTCCAGAGTCAATAGTGGTTTCAGACTTGAACTATGACTGCTTAAGGGAAATAAAGAATTATTACTCACACATAGAAACCAGGTGTTAACATGAACTTTATTAGCCAACACATTACGGCCTTGTGCTCATCCTGGTTTCATGAGTGTATTTGAGAATAAACTCAAATCTCATAGAGAGCGGCCCCACTCTCACACTCACATAGGTGAAATCTGTCAAGAGTGCTCCTGTAATTCTTACACCCTACTCATAAGAGCTACATAATTTCATTAAGAGTTTCTTCAAAAACTCATCCTCCACAATATTACAGGATAAATGCACTCGCATCATAGGAATGAGAAATAAAATTAATAGTGCATTTCTTACGACCATCATATTATTCATTTTTTCCATTGAACCTATTTCTCAGGATCTCTGATCCCCAGATTGGATATCCCTATACATGGCTCATGAATTTAAAGCACTCCAATACCACAACATTCTTGGGCTGAACTGACATTGACTATTATCTTTAGTTGTCTGCAAACTATGTAGGTTTTTTATTTTTTATTTTTCTTTTTGTATTTGATTTGGGTTAGGAGGAGGGTCAGTGGTGGCTTTAAAAAAATTGTTTTTTGATCGTCCCATTGATGCTATATTCGACTTTGGTTACATACATGATTTTGTGTACATACACGGATATGCATAGAAATGAAGAAGCATGTCTTAATGTGTTGGACAAAAGGGGCTGCAAAACAATAAATAGTGAGAGAAAGTTTGCTTCAAGGTGCATTACAATGTCTCTTTCTTTAAGACAATATTCGCCCCCACCAATAATGGTATGCACACGGGTTACACGCGAATTTGTCTCTTTGAGATATAATGAAGTCCTAAACAAGTCTGTTTGTCTAACTGCGTTATGCACGCACGAAATTAAACCTCGAATACCCTCAGATTTTGCTATTCAACCAAGAAATTAGAAATATGTTCTCTCGAGAACAAACAGATTCTAACAAGTTTTGAATAAATGAAAAACTTGAGAGAGAGAGAGAGAGAGAGAGAATTCGAAATTCTATTATGGATACTCAAATTGCAGGCCAATGGGTCTATTTATAGATGAGCCAAGGTGGTGAACGAAAAGTTATTACTTTTAGTATTTCTAAAAATTGTTCGGAATATGTATATATATTGTGTATATTACCATATGACACAACAGTTGGATTTGGTCCAATGGTTGCCTTGCTTCCAAATCAACTGGTTGGCACCAGTTCGAATCACTGCATGCATGCTTGGGAAATTAAAATTTTCTTTCCTATGCGTTACAGCTAGGGCTATGCAGAAACCGACAGCACCGACCGCCACCAATGTGAACTGACCTGCCGCGTCAGGAACCGGTGGAGAACCAATCAGTGTGCGGTGGAAATTTCAAGAAACCGACGTTCAGCGGTTCGGTCTCAGTTTAAAGCTAGACCGGACCGCTGGATGGACCGATATAATAAAATCTTTTTTTTTTAATATATCCTTATTGAAACGACGTCATTCTACTTAAGTTTAAGTGGAACTGCGTAACTTAAGTAGAACGATGTCGTTTTAGTTAATAAGTATTACAACAGATATTGGAAATGACGCTGTTTGACATTAAACCAAACGGCGTCGTTTTATTAAGGACGTAAGAAAAAAAGAATAAGTCTGAAATGACACCGTTCCACTTAAACTTAAGTGGAACAGCGTCGTTTCGATAACAGTCTTCTTCTTCCCGAATCGTCTTCTTCCCGAATTCGATTCTGCAACTCTCTCTCTATCTCTCCTCTGTAACTCTCTCTCTCTCTCCCTCTCTCATTCTCTCTCATTATTCTCTCAGTAGAACCACTAGAGAACTGATGCCGACCGAGCACTACCAGAAAACCGCCTCTATCAGTGTCCTCCTGGCCATCGACCGGTTACGGTAAGCACCTCCCTCTTTTTTCCAAACGTCGGTCGGAGTTGGTTTTGCCCAAAAACCGCGCCGACGACGTTGGTTTTCACCCCTAGTCATAGCGCCTCGTGCACGCCCGAATCAGTGCGTCGCGCCCTTCAGCCCATGCATTGCACGCCTTCTGCATGCCTCTTGGAAAGGCCTATGCATAAAGGAAAACTCTTAACTCAGGCAAATTTGCGGACCGATTGTGCACCGAACACTGATGTGGAAAATAAAACGGAGTGTTTCATTGAAGAAAACATTTTGGGACGTCTGGAGCGGGAAGAAATTTTCGAATTCGTTGGGTTTTTGAATACATCTCCTCCCCCAATTTGAAGACGAGCCTTAGTGCGTGGCTAATGCCATGAGCAACCTATGCCAGAGCTTCCTACTCTCCTACGGTGTACACGTCGGCATCTGGATCCTCCTTCGTGCTTTCAAGCTCGCCCGTCGCCAGTCCTACTCCTCCCTCCTCGATCTCAAGGTCAGAGCTCCTGCTTTGAATCTTCCATAATTATAGGCATTCTTTGCGTCATTTCGTTATTGTTGTTGTGTACTGGATTGGCTTGTGAGTGATTCGTGATGAAGTTGATTTGAATTAGGGATTTGAAAATATAGCCAAAACACGTTCAAAGTTTGAAATCAAGACGTTGATCTTTTGTTTTCTATAAAAAAAAAACATAAAATATCTAGTTAATGCTTTTTATAGTGTTTTCTTCAAGTATTTGGGACTACGTGATGAAATACATATTAGAACTTGTCTTCTTATTCATTGATTTGTTAAAAAATTACACAATAAAAGTGCAATCAATAAATAATTGATGTGTATCGATGAGGGTATTCGCTGAGAATGTTCTCAAGGACGATTTGTAATAATGCTATTTTGTTTGCAGCAACTTGTCTCAGAAAAAGATCTAATAGTAAGAGGATTCTAACAGGAGGCGTACACTTGCTTTATATCGTCTGGCTAGGGTAGCTCAGGCATGTGAATAAATGCCATGTAACCTAATTAATTTTCATTTGTTATTTGAAGCAATCGTTATTATTTTGTTTTGATTTTTTTTTTATGCTTGCTTGTGCTTGTGTGGATGCAAGCTAGTCTAATGATTTTTTTTTCCTTATCTTGTGAGTGTGCTTATAATTCTGCAAAGTCTAAGAACAAGTTTCACCTTTGGGGAAGCCACGTTCAGGAAACCATTTCCACTTTACTTCTCTTTGACCTTTGTACCATTTGTTGTTTTGCATCGACAAAAGGTACATTCTTCACTCTCAAGTTTATTTAACCTCTACTTTCAATCTCTAGTAGCACAACCACAATCTGTTTTTTCATTGACAACACTATTGCTTCCATCTCCTTAGGGATGTTGCCACTTCCTGTCAATACTTCAATTGACAGCACCATCTTTTTTGCCTTCTCCATCTTCATCAACACTTTCAGTCACTTACTTTTGCTCATAACTATGTTCGTAGACCTTATTGGTCCATAACTAAAACTTCACCACAGCTATCTCCATTCATTTCAAGTTTACTGCTAGTGATAAAGATACTTTTATGCTACATGGATAAAGACCATTCTTATGTTTTAGTTTTGTCCTTTCCGAACACACTGATATAGAGCAATTCACCTTTATCTATGTAATAATTGAAATGAGATTTATCCTGACTGCTGGAATCTTAGTTTGTGCACTGCTAGAATCTTTTTTCTTTCCCAAGCTCATGCACAAGTGAACATGCATGCACTTGGTTGTCCAAGAAGAGTAAAATGATTCTCATTGTGATATCATCTCTAAGAATAGAAACACAGCAATTCTGATAGTCTAGCCATGGAATTGAGAGGGATTTTTCTTTATTTAGACTAGCCATGGATGACATATTATGTCTCTGGAAATATCATTGATATTTGCCTACTGCCTTTGTAGTTCTTGGATGCTCCTGCTCGTACCTGCGGGCTTGTTGTTAAGGAAGGAGGAAGAGTTTCGAAAAAGAGAGGAAGAGATTATAAAGAGGGAGTTGGAAGTCTACAATGACCAACTCGATATTCAAAGGCAACAAGCAGACATCCGGCTTGAACGCACACTTCTTCCTATCTATTGGGCAATTTCTATATTAATTTGTTTGTACTTGATATGATCACAGTGAATACCCACTGATCGGGAACTTAGTGTATAAATCTGAACACTTATGAATCTACACTTTAGACTAGTAGTTCTGGAAATGCTTACAATATGTACTGTACGATTGTAAGAAATATTTGTTGAGTATTTTGGATCACGTGGGACACTACTTTTGAAACTGTATGCAATTTGTATCAATGAATGTGACTCCTGATTGTGTTTTCCCGTGGATTATATTGTATCAAATTCAAAGTGTTTGGGAAGTATGACACTTGGTCAATTGATCAAGCTAGTTGACCAAGTGCTGAAACCAAGCTTTGAAAAGATTACATGTGCATTAGCAAACAACCCAGTAGGTGCCTTGACATTATTCATAACCATGCATCCTAAGCCTTAGCAAATAACCCAGTAGGTGCCCCAAAGGATGGTATCATCAGCAGATGGAAGATGCAATTATTATATTCTTCATACTAGCAAACATCTTTTAGCCATATCATTGGTAGATGGTCATGGTTCCTAAAACTCAAGTATGATAAAATGCACCATGCGAAGTTAATGGTTTACAGTCCCCATAAATACACCACTTCGATTTTCATCTTTGGGTGTCTTGGAATTTAATGCTTCCATCATTCTGTCATCTCACTACTCAATTCTTGTTTCTAGTTCATCCACATCAGTCCAAGCTTTGAATTCAACACTTGGGTTTTGTTAACTGAAATTTCATTCTATCTGAGAGAAAGTTTGCAAATGAATCCATCATTTATGAGAGTCAAACTTCTACTGCTAGTCTGCTACACCTTTGTTTCAATTTCATTACATCAGTATGCACTTCCAATTTAACACTCAAGTAAGAGTATATTGGCGAAACATTCATTCTAGCTGAAAGAAAGTTCACAAATGAATACAACAGCTCAAGTTACCGATAAAAAAAAAAAAATGCAACAGCTCAAGTTACCAATCAAAAAATAAATAAAAAAATTACAACAACTCAAGTTGGATATTGCCAACAAAATGGTTGGTGATCTGCTTCAACACCTAGTCAACTTCATCATGAAACACCATGAAATTGTGACTACTAGAGCCACAACTCGACCTCCTGCAAGTCCACCGAGAGAAATTACCAGGAGAGTTATATACCCCAGATTCCCATCTCTTGTGCATCTGGCTCCACAAATCTGGCCAATACATCATCACCCAAGATACTAGACACATCGTTCTTCCTCTTACTCTTCTTATTTTTGTACAAAAGTGCCATGAATCTACCCATTTTCTTCCTGAAATCAGAGCACACAACAGTAGCCACTGAAGTTTCATTCTGATCTCATGTATACTATATGTATGTTGAATGGTAAAATCTAGATCATGTTCTGACAAACTGATCGTGATGTCTTCCCAAAACTCAAATGTGGTGGCTGCTTAATTTTGATTGTTAAAACAATTGAAAACTAACAAATAGTCGTCCGATATTTCAATCACCAAATCAACTATATATACTCAATAGCATAAATTAAATCAGACTATATTTTAAAGCAAAAAATTTAGCAGAAGTATTAGTACCCAAACCCAAGCTAACTGAAACGCCATAAAGAAAACTTCCTTTAGAATCACATATATATTAATACTCCACCACACCTAGCACATTATATCTAATCCAAAGCACATAACTAGCTCTAAGGATCTTATCATCGAACATAAAGTCTTAGAAATATGGCTATAACCTAAGGTATTGAATCGCTCTAAATGAACCTCGAGTTCCAATTCGTCTTAAATTTCAGACGAAATCCGAGTTCTCTAATTTACTCTTTAGTGTTCCAAAGCACCAAAACAAGTGAATTTTTGCCTGCACATGAGAAATAATTCTCACAAACAAGATCTGAAATCCATCATTGGGTTGGTAATAATGCCCCTGAGACTGTATATAACACTTCTTTAAATTGTATAATCCTTATGAAGTCCCAAGTCTGGAAAAAGAATACCCTTGTAAATAAAGAATGTGCTTTTATTCTAGAGAAACCCAGGTAAAATGATAAAAGCAAAATCTTTACGACAAGAGACGACCTTGATAGGGAATTCGTAGATCGATTGGGGCTCCTTTGTGGGTTGGCAGTAGAAGAGCACAAAGAGACGACCTTGCTCAACGTATAATCTGGGTAGCAGTAGAAGAGCACAAATGACAGTTTGAGGTAGTAGAAAGAGAAGAAGTTTGGGGCTTTCTCCTCCGCGAATTCGTATTTTGGATGAAAATGGTTGGGTCCAAAACTCCTCTGTGAAATCGATTTCGTCTATTCTTTTTCCGTTCTTTTTTTTTAATAAAAAAATATGAAAGTCACGTTGGCAATCAGTACGCAAGATCGCTTGTACGTAGAAGAACTGATGCATAAATCCACAAAATTCTTCCTTTGGCAGAGGTGTGGATCGAACCCAGTCCAAGCGGATTAAATTGGAAGCCTCAATACCACTAAACCAATTAAAGGCTTATGGTTGTAAACAAACACAAAATAGTATAACCATTATAAAGTTTCCATAACTTCTCTCTTTCTAAAATAATTCACAACTTCCAAAATCAACCCAAAATATTACTAATAGATATAATATATAATTAATTATTTTGAAAATATTTTCAACAATCCCCTACCATTTTCAAGATACATCCTGGTTAGAATAGGAAAACGTATACATAAATGAAGGTGTTTTTTGGACTTGAACCTTCACATAGTGAAAATACATCAAAGCTAATCAGAATGGCATAGTAGACATGCTTTGAACTAGCGATTCTATACAATTAGCCGGATATACCTCACAAATAAATTTACTTCTCTTTGGGTAGTTCATAAAAGCCGACACGTGGATTGACCTTGTGTCTATATCCTGGATTCATGAGCGCTCTAGAGACAGCCTAATTCGCATAGGAGGCGGCATCACCCCCGACACTCATATAGGTAGACTTATCAAAAATGTCCTGTAACTAAACACTTTAACATAACCATGTTATAAGTCTATTAAGAGTTTATTGCTCAACCTCTACTTTTCATTACCGTACCAAGCACTTCTAACCTTGGAATGATTAAATTAGTTTGAAAACTAATTTTAATATCACAGTGGTTGCAAATCACGAACATATAATGTACTTTGCTCATTGAACTCAAGTCTTGATATGTTCAAGAGTTGAGTCGAGTTTTCATTATTGGTGATTTTATTGTATAGGCTTTAAACTCATCCCCTTTGATGTCTTCCAACATCAAATCTCTTGTAAGTCCTTTAGTTAACGGATTTACCAAATTTTGACAAGATCTCACAAAATCAATTGTAATTACTCAATCTGTGAGTAATTGCCTCACATAGCTATGTCGTAAAACAATATGCCTAGACTTGTCATTATATATGGGGCTACAGGCCCGCGGCAGTGTAGTCTGACTATCACAATGCAAAGATATTGGTGGCATTGGTTTTGGCCAAATCGAAATCTCTATTAATAAGTTTTTCAGATACTCTACCTCTTTGCTACAAGAAGCCAATGCTATAAACTCTGCTGCCATGGTAGAGTCAGTTATGCATGTCTGCTTCTTTGATCCCTAGGAGATTGCTCCTCCACCAAGGGTGAATATTCACCCACTAGTTGATTTGTGATCATCATGCTCAGTTATCCAACTACCATCTGTATATCCTTCTACTACCAAAGGAAATCCGCTGTACTCAATATCATAATTTATGGTATTTCGTAAATATTTTAAAATTCTTTGTACAACTATCTAATGAATATGACTTGGGTTACTAGTGTACCTACGAAGTTTGCCCACTGCAAATGCAATATCAGGTCCAGTACATGTCATAGCATACATTAGAAAACCAATAACTCTAGCATATTCAAGTTGATCCACTCCTCTCCCAGTAATAGGATATAATTTTAAATTTGAATCATAAGGTGAAGCCATGGGTTTGCAATCAAAGTGATTAAACTTTTTCAATATTTTTTCAATATAATGTGATTGGGTTAGAATTATACCATTATTATTTCTCATAATTCTAATACCCAAAATCACGTTTGCAATACCCAAATCCTTCATATCGAAATTTGATGACAAAAATTTTTTAGTACTTTCAATGCTCATATTTTCAATGCCGAAAATCAACATGTCATCGACATATAAGCATATTATAACACATTTATTTCCATTGAACTTACTGTAGACACATTTATCAGATTCATGTATCCTAAAATCATTTTTCAATACAGCTTTATCAAACTTTTTGTGCGATTGTTTTTGTGCTTGTTTGAGTCCATAAAGTGACTTAACCAATTTACAAATTTTATGTTCTTGGCCAAGCATGACAAACCCCTCGGGTTGTTCCATGTAAATTTCTTCTTCTAATTCACCATTCAAGAAGGTAGTCTTAACATCCATTTGATGGATTTCAAACTTGTAGATGGCTGGTAGGGCAATCAAAGTTATGATAGTAGCAATCCTAGCAACTGATGCGTAGGTATCAAAATAATCTAACCCTGCCTTCTGGGTAAAACCCTTTGCTACTAGTCTTGCCTTAAACTTTTCAATTGTTCCATCTATTTTTAGTTTCCTTTTAAAAATCCATTTGCAACAAATAGGTGTCGAACTAGGGGATAAATCTACTAATTTCCAAGTATTATTACCCATGATTGAATTCATTTCATCATTAATAGCTTCTTTCCAAAAAGCTAGATCCTGAGACTTCATAGCCTCTTCATACATCAAAGGATCATTTTCAACATTAAGTGTAATCATGATTTGGTTACAAGATGAATTTCTTGTACCCTCTACCAAGTACACAATAAAATCTGGTCTAAATGACTTTTCAGTTCTGACTAGTTTACTCCTTCTTGGTTCAATTGGTTAACCAAATTCACCATTATTTTCAAGTGATCTATCTAATTCCACTATTTTATTATTAAAAAGTGGAATTGCACTTAATCTATTTTCAAAAAATTCAGCATCCCTGAATTCAATCACTATATTGACATCAATAGAACCGTTAGGTTCCACAACTAGGAATCTATAGCCAACACTATGATGTGCATAACCTAAGAAAATGCATTCAATGGCTCTTTGTCCTAACTTCGTTATCTTAGGTTCAGGTAATCTAATTATGGCTCGACAAACCCAAACTTTAAGATGATTCAAGTTTGGTTTTCATTTCTTCCATAGTTCAAATGGAGAAACTTTAGTTTTCTTGTGGGGCATTATGTTCAAAATATAGCATGTTGTTAGCATAACTTCTCCCAAAAAACTATTGTTTAAACCAGAATTAGTAAGCTTGGCATTGACCATCTCTACTAGAGTTCTATTTTTCCTTTCCGCCACTCCATTTTATTGTGGAGTGTAAGCCATAGTAGTTTCATGAATAATGCCTACAGATTCACAATAAGCAGGAAAGTGATATTCACCTCATTTATCGGATCTAAGACATTTTATTTTGACGTCACATTGATTTTCTACTTCATTTTTACATGCCTTAAAATTAACGAAAACTTGGTCTTTCGAATGCATCAAATAAACATAACAATATCTAGAGAAATCATCTATAAAAGTCACAAAATATCTTTTACCTCCTCTAGTTGGCGTGCTATGCATGTCACATACATCACTATGTATTAATTGCAATAAAGATGAAGTTTTTTCAACTCTAGAAAAAGGTTTTCTTGTAATTTTTGTTTGCATGCATATTGTACATTTATCTATCATATCTTTGGCATATTAGGAATTAAACTTAAATTAACCATGCCATCAAGCTTTCTAGCATGAATATGTCCTAAACGACAATGCAATAAAGAATATGAATCAAGCATATAAGCAAAAAAATTCACTTTATTATTAATATTGAGTTTGAACATACTTTCACTCAGATATTCCTTCCCCACAAAATTACCCCATTTGGTCAAAACAAATTTATCTGACTCAAAGACTAATTTAAACCCATACTTATTCAGAAGATTACCAAATACAAGATTTTTTCTAACTTCTGTTACATGATATACATCCTTAAGAGTAAGCACTTTTCCAGAAGTGAACTCCAAATCTATTTTGCATTTGCCTTTAACTGTAGCAGCGGATGAATTTTCAATGTAGATAACGCATCCATCTTCTTCCGACTCATACTTTTTAAACAAACTCTTGTATTTACAAACATGTCTTGTTGCTCCTGAGTCAATTCACCAAGAGTTGTCTCCTTCGAGAATATTGACCTCAGAAATCATGGCCATAAAATTCTCTTTGGAGTTAGAGTTTTGTTGTTTCTTTTTAAGAAAATGACAATCTCTTTTGTAATGGCCTGTCTTTCCACAATGAAAGCAATTTACACTCAGTTTCTTCTTATTCTTGCCTTGGAAGTAACTTTGTTTTCTTCCAAAGTTATTCTTTCTCTTCCGGTCTTCATATCTTGATTGCTTGGGTTGTCCAATTTTGTGAGTCTTCCATTCCTCTACCATATGCATATTGGAGGTCAAAGAGTCACGCTCTTCTTTATCATCTCTGAGCCTGATTTCCTCTTCTATACGAAGATGTTGGCATAGATCTTCCAAAGACATTTCCTCATTTCTATGCTTTAGACTTCTTTTGTAATCTTTCCATGATGGAGGAAGTTTATCGATAATGGATGAAACCGATATACAATCATTCATCTTCATACTGTGTTGAGTGAATTGATCAAGAATATGCATAATTTCATTGAATTGTTCAACAATAGGCTTAGAGTCTACCTTTTTATAACTAAAAAATTCGGTAGCAAAAATATTCTTACTTGTAGCATCTTCTAAAAGATACTTAGCCTCAAGTACGTCCCACAGATCCTTGGCGGTTGCTTTATTCTGGTACACGTCAAACAATGTGATAGAAATTGCATTGCAAATGTGACCCTTGCAGATCTAGTCATCTTGTTCCCCTTTGATTCTTGCCCGACTTTGAGCAATTGTCTCATCCTCATTTGTAGACAGCCTGGGAGTGGTTAGAACATAAACCACTTTAAGACTGGCTAGGAGAAAGTGCATCTTCTTTTGCCAACGTCGAAAATTGGCTCCATCAAAACGTTTGAGTTTAACAAATTCTGCAGCAAACTCTCTCAAACTATGTGCCATTAGTAATCAAATATTATCTTAAGATTGTTGGACAAATGGGGGTTGCAAAACAATAAATAATGAGAGAAAGTTTGCTTCAAGGCTTGTTACAATATCGCTTTCCTTTAGATAATATTCACCCCCACCAATAACGGTATGCACACGGGTTACAAGCGAATTTGCCTCTTTGAGATACAATGAAGTCCAGAATAAGTATGTTTGTCTAACTGCATTATGCACACACGAAATTAGACTCCGAATACTCTCAGATTTTGTTATTCAACCAAGAAGTTAGAAATCTGTTCTCTTGAGAACAAACAGATTCTAACAAATTCTAACAAGTTTTGAAAAAATAAAAAACTTGGGGAGAGAGAGAGAGAATTCGAAGTTCTATTCTGGATACTCAAATTGCAGGCCAATGGGTCTATTTATAGATGAGCAAAGGTTGTGAACAAAAAGTTATTACTTTTCGTATTTCTGAAAACTGTTCGGAATATTTATATATATTGTGTCTGTTGCCATATCACACAACAATTGGACTTGGTCCAATGGTTGCCTTGCTTCCAAATCAACTGGTTGGCACTAGTTCAAATCACCGCATGCACGCTTGGGAAATTAAATTTTTCTTTCCTATGCGTCGCAGCACCTCACGCATGGAGACCCTCGTCCCAGCGCCTCGTGCACACCCGCATCAGTGCGTCGCGCCCTTCAGCCCATGCATTGCGCGCCTTCCGCATGCCTCTTGGAGAGGCCTCTGCATAAATCAACAAGCCTCAATACCACTAAGCCAATTAAAGGCTTATGGTTGCAAACAAACACAAAATAGTATAACCATTATAAAGTTTCCATAACTTCTCTCTTTCCAAAATAATTCACGACTTCCAAAATCAATCCAAAATATCATTAATAGATATAATATATAATTAATTATTTTGAAAATATTTCCAACATAATGTTGGTCATATGTACATTAGCAAACACAAACACAAACATATGGGTAGTGGTACCACAGCTTAAGAGGTAAAAGGCCTGCATTCTTTTATGTTTGGCTATATGCATGTATGCTATATGCTATGGGTTGTCCTTGCCAATACAAGTAGACAATAAATGTTGAGCATCTCTTGTTAGCTTGAACATTGACCTTATTATGACCCACTCTGAATTTTAAAGAACCTGCTGATTGGTGTGATCCATCTTATTATGATGGATCACACCAACTTAATCTCCTCTCACATATGGAATGTGACAATGGCCAAGATGGTTGACATAGTGGTTATTTATACTATCATCACGTTGAACCCGAAAGTAGTCCATATTGTGTCCATGTCACCAAGTGAGATGCTCAATATATGAGATTATGATTACTACAGTGGAAAAATTGAAACTTCAAAATGTAGCATGGTGTTGTATGTTGAGGAAACTCTTTTTGGTTGTGGATAGTGTATAAGCTTATTCATTTACTTTTCACTTCTTGCTATTAAATTATAAGTCAAAATTCTGTTAGTCAGTTATGTTAGTTAGCTAATCAGTCTGTTAGTCAGTTATGTTAGTCTCTTAGTCTGGTATATGTGTATAAATAGAGGTCTGATTCATGTAAAATAAATCAATCAATACAATGCAAGTTCTTCATTTTTCTCTCCAATATTTTCTCTCTGTTTTCCTACAATTCTTTTCTTCATATTCTGATATGGTATCAGAGCAATAAACTCTGATTTTGTTCCAATTTTTTTCCTCTCTAATATTTCCGCACAAACACTTCTATGACAAACAATTCTATGTTTGAGGATTTTTCCAATCCCTATTTTCTCCATCATGGAGAAAGCCCTGGTTTGATCTTGGTCTCTCAGCCTTTGAATGGTGAGAACTATTATACGTGGAGCAGATGAATGTTGACAACTCTCAATGCCAAGAACAAGGCGAGGTTCGTGGATGGAACATTCTCTCAACCTCAAAATCAATCTAATCCACTGTATATTCTGTGGTTTCGTTGCAACAACATGGTTCTTTCATAGATTCTTAATTCTCTTACAAGAGAAATTGCTACCAGTGTCATTAGCACTTCAATTGCTGAAGAAGTATGGAGGAATCTGAAAACAAGATTCAGTCAAGGTAATGGTCCTAGCTTATTTCAACTCAAGAAAGATCTTGCTTCATTAGTTCAAGATCAATCTTCAGTAAGTTCCTATTACACGAAATTGAAAGCTGTATGGGATGAGTTTTCCACTGTGAAACCAATTCCTAATTGTTCTTGTAATCCAGGCTGTTCTTGTGGAGCTTTAAAGACAGTAATTGATCAACATAAAAAAGAATATGTTGTTCAATTTTTGATGGGTCTAAATGACTCTTTTACACACATTCGAGGGCAAATTCTCTTAATGGATCCAATGCCATCCATTGATAGAGTTTTATCCCTTACTTTACAAGAAGAGAAGCAAAGAAAGGTGGTGGGATCATCTTTGATGACTGAAACTGCTGCTTTGTTCAGCAAGAATGTTAATCTTCCTGGCACAATGATCAAGAATTATCAGAAGCAACGTCCTAAGCCAATTTGTACTCATTGTGGTCTTACTGGGCATACAGTTGATAGATGCTACAAGTTACATGGATATCCACCTAGATATTGTTAGAATCCAAGAACCAAAACATCTTCTGTACATCAAGTTTCATTATCTTCCACTGGTTTTGATGAAGCATCCATGGCTTCAGATTCAACTCTTCATTTTCCTTTCACCAAAGAACAATGTCAACAACTTCTTTCCTTTGTACAACCTTCCTCAACTCAGCCTACAGCAATGAATGCTAAGAGCAACTTACCTTTTGTTTCAAATTCTTGAGTCTATCTGGTATGATTAATTCACCTGATTTTGTTTCTAAGCAATCAAATTCCTGGATAATTGATAGTGGTGCTAGTGATCATATGGTCAGTTCTATTTCGCATTTCACTACAATTACCTCTGTTATAAACACTTCAGTAAAGTTACCAAATGGAACATGTGTCCATGTCACACACGTTGGAAATGTAAAACTTTCAGACTCATTAGTTCTTCATAATGTTTTATATGTTCCATCTTTTTCTTTTAACCTCATCTCAATCAAAAGGCTCATAGAAAATTCTTGTTGTTTTATGTTTCTTTCTCATTCTTGTTTCATACAGGACCTACACTCATGGAAGATGATTGGAGTGGCTAAACAAGTAGCTAGGTTATATTTGTTACAACCATCTGTTATGAATTCTAGTGTATTTTCTGCTGTAAATCTTTCTTCTTTTGATCTTTGGCATTTTAGGCTAGGCCATCCCTCTCTCAACAAGATTCAAACACTACAAAAGTTGCTGCCTGATATACATACTCCTTCAAATTTCAATTGTAATAGCAGTCCATTGGTAAAACATAAAAGATTGCCATTCAATACTAGTCATTCCTTCAGAAATAAAATCTTTGACTTGATACATTGTGATATTTGGGGTCCCTTCTCTGTTGAGTCAATTTTTAGATATTTTCTTACAATTGTGGATGATCATTCACATTGTACTTGGGTATATCTAATGAAAAATAAATTTGACACTCGCTCTCTAATTCAATCATTTTTTAAGCTCATAGAGACACAATTTGATATTCATATCAAAACTATGAGGACTGATAGAGGGGCTGAGTTTGATATGCCAGATTTTTATTCTTCTAAAGGAGTCCTACATCAACAAACATGTGTTGCTACACCTCAACAAAATGGTGTAGTTGAGCGTAAACACCAACATCTCTTAAATGTGGCAAGATCTCTTAGATTCCATGCAAATTTACCTCTTGTATTCTGGAGTGAATGTGTTCTCACAGCAGCCTACTTAATAAATAGAACACCCTCTCCTCTACTATACAATAAAACACCATATGAGGTATTATTCTCAAAATCACCAAGTTATTCTTATCTTAGAGTATTTGGTTGTCTTTGTTTTGCATCAACCTTATCTCATAATCGTTCTAAATTTGCACCTAGAGCTCATCCTTGTGTTTTTCTTGGATATCCATATGGCACCAAGGGATACAAACTCTATGATTTAGAAACAAATGCCATCTTCTTATCTAGAGATGTCATTTTTCGAGAATCTGTTTTTCCTTTCAAAACTGGACATGATCTCTCTACTCAGTCAATAGTCATACCTGCTTATCTTTTAATATGCTGCTTATCTTAAGGCATTTCCTGACTGTGGTTTTGCTGTAACGATGTTAGGTTCAGGGATTATAATGATGCCTGCTGGAAGGGTTGTGCTATGTTCCCACGCAATACAAGGAAAATTGATCACTTAAAGGTACTTTTTGAATTTATGCCTTAATATTATACTTTGGGGCTGGAAGAGGGGATGAAGCCATTGGTCCGTATAGCATAGCTATCTGTGTATCATATTAACAATTTTTGTATATATATATATATATATATATATATATTATCTTCTTTGACATTCTTTGGATAATAGTCTAATAGATACATAGTTGCATCTTCTATTTTTCTTTTCTTTTGGTTCCGAGTATTACCTTGTGAGGCATTTGATATCTCTCTCTCTCTCTCTCTCTCTCTCTCTCTCTCTCTCACACACACTGTTATTTAATACTCGAGTTATCAGTGAAAAATTTCAGTTGGTAACAATGGGGGGTGCTATGGAGAACATGCCAAGTTTCTGTTTTGAAATCAGTTGATCCGAGGTGAGAGTGAAATGCCAAGCATCTATTTTATTGGCTGAGTATTCAATGTTTCTATTTGTTGTGAACCATGTGAACCACAGTACTCCTTGATGAAGAATAGCCCACAAGATGCCATTTCTCCAAAGAAATCAATGGCACGCTGAACGAAAAAGCATTATTTAATCACAATAACAGCTTCTTCATTTTAGTGAGTTGACATATGCTCGGTTGGGACTTTACAATTGAAATAACTGACCGATGAAGGCATATGTTATGGTTATGGTGACATGGTACGAATGCTGAGATTAAGGAGTGGTTTGGATTTAGAGATAAGTTGAAATAGATTGAGATGATTTGTGAATAATAAAATAAAAATTAAATTATTTATTATATTTTGTGTGGAAAGTTAAAAAAATTGTTTAAAAATTTGAAAAAGTTAAATTATTTATTATATTTTATGTGAAAATTTTAAAAAATTGTAATAATAAGATGAGATTAATTAAAATGAATTTTAAATGCAAACGAGAACTAATTATTGCAATGAAATTGCAGGATGGAGCAACAACTGAATGCTCTCTAGGATTCTCAGGAACATTAAACAAGCAATGAGAATGCAATATATACACTACAAAAAAAGTAAGAATTGCCGGCGTTTATATTACCGGCGGTTGTTTATGCGCCGGTAAAACTATAATATTGCCGGCGCTTATTGTTTACGTCGGTAAATAATTGAATTTCCCGGCGTGTTTATTTTTGTATGCCGGTAAATTTATATAGCTTTGGCGGCGTTTACAAAAACGTCGAAAATATATCAATTTTACGCCGGTAAATTAGTTGTTTCCCGGCGTTTATATTTTTACGCCGGTAATAATATAGCTTTGGCGGCATTTAAAAAAACGCCGAAAAGTTATCAAATTTACACCGGTAAATTATTTAGTTTTTTGGCGTTTATATTGTTACATCAGAAATAATATATAGCTTTTTCGGTGTTTAACAAAACGCCGACAATTGATCAATTTTACGCCGATAAATTATTAAGTTTTTCGACGTTTATATTGTTTAAAAAAAGGCCTACAATTGATCAATTTTACGCTGGTAATAATATATAGCTTTGACGGCATTTAAAAATATTCCAACTATTGATCAATAGACTTCAATAATAATTTTTCTTTATAAATCACTGATTGATCATTCAAAGAATGGGTCATGAACCAAACTAGTAAAAGACATCTTACTAAGAATCACAACTTCCAAAAAGAGTAGTAAAATTCTTTATCAAAAAAAAAAAAAAGAGTAGTAAAATTAATGCATAATCCACCACTTCATCTAACACCTTGACTTCAAAACTTTTATAATCTGTTCCAATTCCAACTTAGCAAAATGGAGCAAACGTCGATATATGACATAACCATAAATATTACCTCAATTAAGGAAAGTTAAAAATATCATTAAACTAAAATATTAATATAATTTACGATTCTTCACTTATAATCCCCTCAATCATCGTCCTCGTCGTTCTCTTCCTCTTCTTCATCTCAACCCAATACCTGTGTCCGCTCCTGCATGTAAATTATTCAAAGATGGTTAAACCATTAGAATGGTCGAAATCAAAGTATTTCAAGTGAATATTACGACCATATAGAATAAAAATCACAAGGAATATATAATTTGAATTTAACCCAAAACAAAGCTAGGAGTAATCTAACTAATGTTAATGTATTTACTCTAATTTTAAAAGCGAATTAATGTGTGAACTACAGCCTGCCCTGCTCAAAACCCTCCACCTATCCTGCTCGATCCCAATATTTTTCATCTCTAGGGAGTATATTTAAAAATAAATAATACCACTTATAATTTTATTTATATTCTTACTCATAAAACTTATTTTATTAATTTATTTTTATTTTAAATTCAAATTTTAAATTTTATAATCTTTAACATTAAAATAAATAAAGGCTTTCTAAGTTTATCAAGTGCTCTACTTTGCATTGGGCGGCGACTTGGAAAAGCCGGAGCACACCATTTCCAATAGGGGTGTAATCAGTCCGGTTCGGTTTGATTTTGGACAAAACTTAGAACCGAACCGGTATGTACCAGTTTTGCATTTTACAAAACCGATTACGCACCAGTTATCCTCTTAAACCGGTACTTGCAGTTTTACCGATTTCCGTTCCGGTCCAGTCCGATTTTCCAATTTTTTTAAAATGTAAGTTTGATAGTTTGTCATATGTCAGTGCATGCAAATTACTATATGATTCTTAATTGATTTTGGTAGTTTTGTGCCACATTTTAAGATGTTTTAGTTCTCGTTACCTATTCAAACTTAGAGATGATTTTGTTTATACAGATAGTGATTATGATGAAAATTGTTACAATGTTGTTCAATCAATACAATAATTTCCTGGGCACAGCTGAAAAATCAGGAAGTGACCATGTACCATGTTTGAAATATTTGTGAATTGGATGCCATTTAATTGTAATTTACTACATATTGACAATATATATAAATATATATATATATATATATATAAACTAGATGCAATATCCCAAATGCAATTATCCAATTTTCTTAAAGTTATAAACTCAATCATAAAACCCTAATAACACAAACCCAATCACAAAACCGTAATAACAGACACAATCACAAACACAATCACAAAAAATCTAAATTTTGGATTCAAAAATCCTAATAAAACAAATACCATCTACGATTCTACCATATTTCAAAGTAATTTAAAAAATACAAAAATAAATTATTGTGGGTCCGTGAGGAATCGAAGACAGAGAGGGTGAGGTGAGGCCGAGGGTCTGTGCATGGTAGGCTGCGGTTCTGCGGCTAAGTTATGTGCAACGGCCGGTGAGGGGATAGAGAGATAGAGACGAGAGAGTGAGGCAGAGAGACAAAAGAGTGAGGTAGAGAGTCTGAGAGACGGGCGTCGTCTGCAAAGAGAACTTCGACAAAGTCACGGAGGCGTCGAAGGGGCTGAAAGGGAAGGGGGATGTGAGGGAGGGAGGGCTAGGGTTTTTGCCTTTTGAGGGAGTGGGAGAAGTGAAAGTGAAAACTGAAAACTGAGGGGGGAGGGGGGTGAAGTGACGAAAACTCGTTGAAACGGAGCCGTTTGGATTGAAATTGGACCCAAACGGTGCCGTTTCAACAGACTGTTTATTTAAAAAAAAATTGAGCTGCGTGAAACGACGCTGTTTCACACAACTTAGTTACAAAATTCTCCCCCCTAGACTTAAACGACGCCGTTTAGGTCATGTTTTATACTAAACGACGTCGTTTTGTGTTTGACAGATGAGATATAGTGTTATTCTTTTATTTTTTTGGCACATAATTTAATTAAAAATTTATTTAAATTACTAAAATTAAAATTAAATAAACTATTCAATGTGGATTATTTAATTAAGTGATTAAAAAAGTAATTAATTATATTTATATTTATGATGTTAATTGTTAATTTGTTACCAACTTAGACTTAGAGTATGTCAATGTATTAATATTATGAATCTATGTTAATTGTCAATATATTAAGCTTTTTAGTTTTCACATTTTGTATATGATTACATTTAGTTAATTACATTAATATTTGTAATTGCTTTATACTAAATAAATATAGACTATAACAATATTAATACTGACATCCATATTGTATATAGTAGACTTATAGTGAACTTAATACTATTAGTCTATTATACATATATTATGCTATAAGTCTATTATATATATATTATACTATAACTCTAATATATTATAATAATATTAGTATTAGTTGTAGTGATTTACTATAACTATATTAGTATAACTATAACTATAGTCTACATTAGACTATTAGTATAGTTATATATTAGTATTAGTTATAAACTTATATATTAGTCTAATTATATAATATATTAGACTATATATAATATAATTTAATATATATTTTTATATTTAAAGTGCATCATCATTTAAATTTTTATCTTTAAGGTTAAATTTTTATTTTATAAATAATATAAAATTAAATTTCTGAGAAATTATTGATCTCACGTTTATCAACAACGAAGTGATTACTTTACATATTTGCACATGCACCATAAAAACTAATTAGTGTTAAAAGCTGCAAGAGTGATTGTCTTGTCTGTACCATTCACCAATGGAATAGGACATACAGCCTGTCTTTGATCGTGATGTTGCAATTAGCTTTCTATTTTTTAAAGAATATAAATCTTCAGAATGTATTTTACAAGTCATCTGATCTGAAAAACACTTAGACTGTGTTTAGGTGACGAAGTATCCTCAACACTTTTTAAGTATTCTCGTACTTTTAAAAATACTTTACATACCAAACAATTTAAAATACTCTCAATGGGACCCACAAACTCACTTCAATCTCTACTCATAACTATTCACAAAATTTCTATAATACTTATCACTATTATATATAAATAAAAAATAAAATCACTATAATATTTATCACTATTAAATATAAATAAAAAAAATAAAATCATTGTAATATATAAATAAAAAATAAAATCACTATAATATATAAATAAAAAATAAAATCACTATAATATTTATCACTATTAAATATAAATAAAAAAATCATTATAATATATAAATAATAAAAATACTATAATATATAAATAAAAAATATTTATCACTATAATATATAAGTAAAAAATAAAATTACTATAATATATAAATAAAAAATAAAATCACTATAATATATAAATAAAAAATATTTATCACTATAATATATAAATAAAAAATAAAAACACTATAATATATAAATAAAAAATAAAATCACTATAATATTTATCACTATTAAATATAAATAAAAAAATCATTATAATATAAAAAAATCACTATAATATATAAATAAAAAATATTTATCACTATTATATATAAATAAAAAATAAAATCACGATAATATATAAATAAAAAATAAAATCACTATAATATATAAATAAAAAATAAAATCAATATAATATGTAAATAAAAAGTATTTATCACTATTATATATAAATAAAAAATAAAATCTCTATAATATATAAATAAAAAATAAAATCACTATAATATATAAATAAAAAATAAAATCACTATAATATTTATCACTATTAAATATAAATAAAAAAATAAAATCATTATAATATATAAATAAAAAAATAAAATCACTATAATATATAAATAAAAAATAAAATCACTATAATATTTATCACAATTAAATATAAAAAAAATCATGATAATATATAAATAAATAAAAATCACTATAATATATAAATAAAAAATATTTATCACTATTATACATAAATAAAAAATAAAATCGCTATAATATATAAATAAAAAATAAAATCACTATAATATATATATATAAAAAATAAAATCACTATTATATATAAATAAAAAATAAACTACTATAATATTTATCACTATTATATATAAATTAAAAATAAAATCACTATAATATATAAATAAAAAATAACATTACTATAATATTTATAACTATTATATATATATAAATAATCTCATTATAATATTTATCACAATTATATATAAATTAAAAATAAAATCATTATACTATTTATCATTATTATATATAAAAATAAAATAAAATCACTACAATATTTATTAATATTAAAAAATCACTATAATAAAATCATTATAATATTTATTACTAAAAATCAAATCACTATAATATTTATGGGACCCACACATTTTTCAACTACCTACTCAAAAGTCAACAACTCAACATACTTCACACATCCAAACAACTCAAAATACTCTCAATGGGACCCACAAACTCACTCCAATCTCTACTCATAACTATTCACAAACATTCTCAACACTTCTCAACACTTTTCAACACCCAAACGTACCCTTAGTAATGTTTGATATGTAATGCATGTGTTTTGTTATATATATATATATATATATATAAACTACTGTGTGAACTACAGCCCTGCCCAAAACCCTCCATCCATATTGGCATACTGCTCTCTATGCCAAAATTTCTTCAAGTAAAATGATAATGTAATCAATGATTTTGTCTCTTCATTTTAATCAGGTATATATTTAATTTTTTTGAATTATATTTTTATAATGTTTCAAAAGGTAACAATAAATATATTAATATTTTTTTATATTTTTTTAAAAATATTCACCGCTATCGGCATAGTAGTAACCCTCAAAATAATCATAATAATAGTTTTGCAGTGCAGAACTCTATTTTTATTTTTTTTTCTCATTTTACATATTTGCACCATAAATGATTGTCTTGTCAAGTTGTCTGTGTACCATTCACCAATGCAAAAGCATTAGTACATATAGCCTGCCATGATCATGTTGCAATGCTAGCTGCCTTAATAATTCCTACCTACTCGTCCTACAGGGAGTCAAGTCAACTATATCAACCAAGAGGCCAGAAATACGGTTTCAGTTTATCCACTTCCTTCCTAAGAAAAACATGGCTGATCTTGCCTCTGCCCTCGCTGGTAGTCTCCTTGAGAAATTAGGCTCTTTAGTTTATCGAGAGCTCTACTTGGCATGGGGTGTCCAGAGCGACGTACAAAAGCTTGAGCGCACGATTTTAACTATTAAGATCGTGCTCTTGGATGCTGAAAGCAAGCAAGCAAGCAAGCAATCCCAAGCTCAGCGTCTGGCTTGGGCAGCTCAAAGATATCTTATATGATATAGAAGATGTGATGGATGAAATTGAGTATAAAGTTTTAAGGAAACAAGCGATTACAACATATGGAAGCGCTATGGCAAAGGTACGCCATTTCTTTTCGTCCCCCATGGCACTTTCATCCCGTTTAAAATTGGCTCACAAAATCAAGAACATTAGAGAGAGGTTAGATGAGATTAATGCTGAGAAGGTTCAGTTTGATCTCACTGAACGGCATGAAGAGGTGCATGTCAATCCCTTGTGGAGGGAGAAGACACATTCCTTTATTGATCCTTCAACGGTCATCGGTAGGCATGGTGACAAAGAAGAAATAAAAAAGAGTTTGATGCACCCAAATCCCACTAGAAATCTTAATATAATTGCCATAGTTGGATTAGGAGGTATGGGAAAGACCACACTTGCCAAGGCAGTTTACAATGACGAATCCGTAGTTAATCATTTTCAGTTGAGAATGTGGGTTTGTGTATCTGATAATTTTAATGTTACAAGATTGGTGGAAGAAATCCTTAAATCTGCTGGTGGTAGAGTTGATAAGAATTCAAGTAATGAAGATACATTGCAGACTAGTTTGAGAGAACTTTTAAAGGATAAAAGGTTTCTACTGGTCTTAGACGATGTCTGGAATGAAAATAGAAATAAATGGACTGAACTGAGAGATTTGCTAACTGGAGGGTCGCATGGAAGTGTCATTGTTGTAACGACACGTAGTCGCAGGGTTTCTTCCATTTTAGACCCTATTTATACACATTCTGTAGAAGGTCTATCAAAAGAAGAAAGTTTGTCTTTGTTTGTGAAATGTGCATTCAAGGAAGGAGAAGACAAATTATATCCAAACCTTTTACCAATTGCGGATGAAATAGTGAAAAAGTGTAAATGGGTTCCATTGGCCGTGAAGAGTTTAGGTGGTCTACTTTATTCGGAAGTCGATGAAAGTGAGTGGGAATTGGTGAGAGGTAACGAGATCTGGGAATTGGAAGAAAATGAGGGAGGCATCTTACCTGCATTGCAATTGAGCTATAATCAATTGCCAATTCATTTGAAGCGATGCTTTGCCTATTGCGTTAATTTTCCAAAGGATCATGAATTCGAGAATATTGTTAAATTGAACATTGGGTGGCACATGGATTAATCCTCCAAATGTCTGCTAACAAAAAAAAAGAGTTGGAAGATATTGGAGACTTGTACATTAAAGAGTTAATGTCGATATGTTTCTTCCAAGATCTTAATGAATATAAGTTTTGCGTGTATTCCTTCAAAATGCATGATCTCGTCCATGATCTTGTGCTCTCTATTGGCCATGAAGAGTGGTTGGAAATAGACTCTGACAATAAAGACGTGGCCTCGACAGTTCGTCATTTGTCAATTTCATCTAGTGACCAACAAGTTTCAAAGTTCTCGAACAAGTTAACTAATGTGAGGAGCATCATATTCCAAACCAAACCACACGTGTCCTCAGTTGAAGCATGCATCTCAAGATTCAAGTCTTTACGTGTGCTAGCTATACCTAATTCAGATTTTGAGAATTTGCCAAGTTCCATTGGTACTCAAAAGCATTTGAGATATCTCAACCTATCTGGTAATGAGTCAATCAAGAAGCTTCCTAATTCCATTTGCAAGCTGCACAATTTGCAAACATTGTTGCTTCATGGATGTTCTAACCTTGAACGACTGCCCAAAGATATGAGGAACATGATCAACCTTAGGTTTCTTACTATTTCAACAAAAGATACATGCTTGTTCGTGAATGGAGTATGTTGCTTCAATTCTCTTCAGATTTTATTTGTGATGGGATGTCCAAGACTTGAATGCTTGTTTCCACAGATGGACAGGTGCCTCACCAACCTTCGTACATTGGTTTTTGGAGGATGTGAAAGTTTGATCTCTTTGCCACTTATTGTCAAGCACCTAACTACCTTAGAGTCATTGTACATTGTTTATTGTCTGGAGATGGATTTGACGGGAGGAGAAAGAGATGCACAAGATCTCAATTTGAGACTCAAAAGCTTGCATATTAAAGCGTTACCAAAGTTGGAGATTTTACCCGAATGGCTCTTAAGATCTGCAAACACTTTAAAGCACCTACGTATCAAGGAGTGTGAAAATCTCAAGGTGTTGCCAGAGTGGTTACCAACTCTGAAATCACTTCAGACATTGGAGATCACTAGCTGCTATGAGCTATCATCTCTACCGGAGGGGATTCATCATATGAAAACATTAAGAAAACTGAAGATTAAATATTGTCCTGAACTCGTTACTCATTTAGAAGACTTGTCCAACATACCAGAGCTCGAACTCGATTCTGAAGATGATCAAGAAGATGATGGGGATTCTGAAAAAGGTGAAGATGATGAGGTAATGTGATTTTGTCTTCTTATTTCAATCGTAAATCATTTTTATAATCACATATTATATATGTTAGATTTTATTACTCTCCCCTTCAATTTTATATATCTACATGCATGGATTTGCAGCTTCGACCTTAATTCAACGAGCCACGAGTCGAAGCGAATGCCAGCCTGAACTGACGTAGCTTTGATCGGTACCTATATATATATATATATATGTTATTTGGATTGGTGAATAATTATGTATTTGCTTCGGTACCTATATCTATCTTTTTTCAATATATAACATGCTTCACTAGTATTTGTTCGGTAATATATAATGTATTGGCAACGGCATGAGTACTACTGCAGAAATTGATATTTTATTATTATTTCTTTAAAAAATCTCAATTTCCATTGAAGAATCGTGTACTGCTCAATTGGTTAGTAACTTTTGTCTAAAAGATTAATTGGAGGTCGTTCTTTATTATATAAAAGGAAGAAGAAGATCGAGGAGAATCATGATGAGTTAATTAATGGCAGTTTTGTGATTTCGGCATCTTACTAATTTGGAGTAAATCTATAGATTCAAATCCAAATTTTATTTGCCTAGCTAAGTCGAAAAACTAAATTTACCCTCTTCCATATGCATGCTACGACTGTTAAGCATTTCTATCTCAAAAGAAACAAGGAAATTGAAAGCTGCAACTATATATTTCACACCTAATTTATAAAATTATTTATTTTTTGATTCATTTATTAAATGATGTATTCATAAATATAAAACTTTGACCAATTACTAAATAATGCAACTTGTATAATTGTGACGCCCTAGCGCTTGTGATTTGGTGGGATGCGACGCAGGGATGTTGAATGCTCAAGTCATACACCCCTCGCATATTATGAGAAATGTGTGCCGACATATTTAAATAATGTGTACTATTACGTCGCAACGGAATATAAAAAGTCAGTCAAAAAATCCAACTAATAGTACCAGAAAAATTTACATTACATTACCATCCTAGTGTCCGTAAGTCACAAAATTTCGAACCATAATATTAAAATTTTTCAAGAATAACAAAGAGTCAAAAATTTACACTTTATGTAGAACAAATAATCCCGATCTTCACTCCTTAGGTTTAGTCGGACCTTCATACTCGTATTTATCCTCTACATCAAAATCACCTCGAAACCGCAAGTAGGGACACCCCATTGAAATTTTCGCAAAACCTCAACAAGTAGAACAAAGTCTAACACTCAAAATACGTACAAGTGGAAAAGAAAAATTATGCAAACAAAAAAATATGAAATAATATAATATTTGACATATTTTAAAAAATAACAATAAACATGGCATGATTTAGGGGCCGAGGAATAAGTAGTTGAAAAACAATGGATATTATCAAAAACAAAAGTTGAAAAGGTTGAGTGCATGATTGAATGACAGATAGGCGAGCGTGGATGAGTCCGATTCGGAAAAGCAAGAGGGCAAAAGTTTGTACCTTGAGGGTTTTTGGCTGAGGGGTTGGTGCTATTATGGATTTCCTTATCTTTCTTTTTCTTCGCAGCCTTTCTCTTCTTGGGACCGGATGGCATGATTGAATAATTTGAATTGGAGGCTGCTCTCATGGGTGAATCGGAGGGCTGAACAAAATAACCGTGAGCCTGACCCGATTTAGCAACCCGATTCGAAGTGAAAAATCCGACCCGTTTAAGGGAAAACAGAAATGAAATTCCCAAACCCTGTTTTTTTTTTTTTTAAAAAAAAAAAACGGGTGATACCTGATTTTAGTCTAAAACGGGTTCATCTTTGGCCTTTCACATAAGGAAAACACAATACCCAAAGAATATTTTCACTGAAATCTTTTTTAATTTTTTTTATTTAATGATTAAATAAGTATTTTTAAATGACTTTGTGATTTTTTTTTTTATTTTTAAAAAATATCTAAATACTTTTAAAAGATGATGAAAGAAAAAGTAAAAAAAATTAAAAAAAAAAACAGTTTAAGTGATCGGTAGAGAATTTCGCTGTGGACGTAGCAACGTCCTTCACAGACTCACATCTCAACTTTCTCTCCTTTCTCTCTCTCGACGCTCACTCTCTCCCTCGCAGCTCACTCTCTCTCTCATTCTCACTGAGTTCACTCTGTCTCCCAAGTCCCAACTCCGTGGCTCTGTCATTCTCTCAGACTCAAGCGCATCTTCACTTTCTCAGGTAAGGATTATTTGAAGGTTACGTTCGGTTTGGGTTTCGGCATAATCCATAATCCAAATACCCACTATATGTTTGCAGATCTACCATTTACAAATGTTTTTCTCTCTCTAAATCTTTCATTTTTTTTCTAGTACTTTATTCTAACTTCGTCCCTATCTTCCTCAACGTGCACAAACTGTGTTTTGCGCATACAAAACAGGTTCGGCTTCCCACATTGATGGCTTTCTAAATCTGTCTTCCAAGTGCAGAAACTATCAAAGTAGTACATAGATGAGTTCCATGGTCATTTCCACAGGGACAATAGTATTCATTCTAAGCAAACATATAATGAAGTGTATTTTGTGTGAGGAGCTTGCTTGTGAAAGGGCTATTTATGCAACCAAGAAAAGAAACAAGAAAAGTATATTTATGTACTGATTTTGAAGTGTATTAATGAAGAATGGTTTGGATCTTTTCTCTATTTTTTTTGAATAATTTTTTGAATGCTTATAGACTTAAAAGAAATGGAAATAGAAAGAAATGAGAAAAGAAATTGAATGCTAGAGAAATGGGTGCAGGAAATGTAGAGATTGCAATAATATCAAAACAAGTGACACAAAATGTCAAACACTTGGGCTACAAGAATGTTTCCTCCTTTTCCAAACTCTCATTAAGAGGTCTAACTCTATAACTCAATTGTCAATCTAGTCTAAGCATTAACAATCGGAAAATGAAGATTTAAAACTAGATTTCTAGTCTAAAGTATCTATAGAGTGCAAATAAATTTACTATGAATACTAACCTTGAAAATATTACCAAGTTTCTGCTGTGCCTTACGTCAACAGTAGAAGAAGAACAAGAGTTTTTGGTTTTGACTTATCTCAACAAAATCAACTTGCAAAACTATAAAATGGATTTTTATCATATCAGAATCACTCTAATCAGTAGTTTAGTGCAAGAGAATCCATATCTTGTAGCTCAAGCTGTAAACTTAGCCTAACATCATTTTCTCTAGAAAATAGAAATTAAAACAAGTAAACTCAAACTCATAAAAGGGTGCACTATGCATAACAAAACTGTCGAAAAAAAATCCAGAATCTCTACCACTGAGATAATAAAATCCACTCAAACCAAAAGTCTGGAAGCCTAAAATCTCCAAAAGAAAAAATGAAAAAAAAAACGAAAGAGACGGCGCACGGCAAAAATCTTTCCTTTTATACTGTGCGTACGTTTCGTTCTCCAGCTGCGTTTCGCATCTTCAGCCCAGGTTCCCTCCCGCATGCTGCGTTCTGCGTCTCCAGCCTTGAAGCCACAATCTGCTTGTCCAGAAGCTGCCCGTGTGAGCTGCTCTGCACCTGTGAGGCCACACTCCCTCCACTCAGTCCTGTGTGCATGAGTTTCTAGTGTCTTTTTTTGGATGTTGTTGTGCCAGTTGAGTATTTCCAAGAATACCCATGTACTTTTAACATCTTTCCCACAATGCCCTATAACATAAGTAAGATATGAGATTAAAATTTTGAGATATTAATTTTTGGTGTGGACCAGCTGCATTACAACACTTTTCAAGTCCAAAATACCAGAATTTAATATTGAGTCAAGTACTAAAAACTACTACATAATTAAGTTCTTAATTCATTTTTTGGTTAAACAATTCATTCACTTTCGCAGCTTAATCATGTAGTTTTTGACACTTTATCACACATCACCGGCCTTTCTCTTCGTATGTATTTTTGTCTGCCACTCTTTCCTTGATTGCATTGTGTTATTGTTATGTGTCCTGTTGTAAGTTATATTGAGTTACTTTACTTTTTCTGATATGCAGTGTCTGCGACCATTGATTTTCGTTTCCGAGCTTCGTGCTCAGTTGTGTTGTTTTGTGATATCGTATCATATACTGTGGTTCTTATGATTGAATGATTTGAAGCTGGAATTTCTGATCTGGGTTTGTATCATTTGCATTATGTTTGGCCCATTTGGTTGTTACAGATGATTATTTTGCTCATACCATGCAATAAAATTTATGTTTTAACTTATTCTGAAAATCTCGTGTTGGATATGGCATTCTATTGCTGGGGTTCCCGTTTTTTTAAAACATCAATTTCATATACTAATATTGCTTGGGATAATTCTTGCATTATGATAATCTTTTTGGCAGTATATTAACCATATCAAATTGATGAGGTATAACAATTTATACAAGATATAATATAACAAGTAAAAGGACAAGGAAGAATTGAGGCAGTTGCCATGTTCGGTGTTCCCATGTGTTCTACCTCAAGTGTGTAGATCAATGGCTCTAGCCTCCAAATTATATCTTGTTTGTCCTCTTTGTAAATTGTACTAGGACTCGGATTGGCCCTGCTTTGTGGCATTGTAATGAATAATACATTGTACATGGTGAAACCTTTTGGCATTCAAACATCAGACTTCTTTTCAAGCTGCTAGCATGTGAATAACTGTTCATGCATGGTAGATTATTAGTACATTAATTTATGTTGGAACCAAAGCATGGTGCTAGACAATAGAAAAGCAAAAGAATTATCTGGCTCAGAGTGCAGCTCAAGAATTTTTAGTTGAGCCAATACAAAGCATGCAGCAGAAGAAAACTTAGCATATTTCTTTTGTGATTTGGCACACCCTCCGGAAAACAGAAGGAAGAAAAATGGAAGGCAATATACTTAATTAGATTGATTTGAATACTTGGGCATGCATGCATGTCTTGTCTTTTAATGTATTTTTTTTCTTTCCACATGAAAAATGATATAATGAAGAGCTCCTAAAGGGTAACGTCTGATTAATGAGTCTAAACTAATAATGCATCTACAAATTAAAGCTGCCCCTCTCTCTATTCTCAATCTTGGGCAATATTTATCTATGTTGTTATTGATATTGATCCTCCGGTTCTTGAACCCAAAAAAAAAGAACTTGTGTAGTTGCCACGTGACATCATATTCAAGATAAGAATTAAAAATATCATGCATTTTGGGTCAACTAATCGGGTAGAGGCTAGTGGAACATCTCTGTTTTGGGTCGGGTCAAAAACGTGATTCTAACTGGGGTGAGAATCGGGCGGTCCGGACCAGAAAAATCGACAGGACCAACGAATTCGGTCCAAATTTCATAGGACTGAATGAATTCGGTTCGGTCCACAGTCCAGAGTTTTTCCGGATCAGACCGGATCGGACCGAATGAAAATAATAAAAATATATATAATTTATATATATTAATTATATAATTTTCATTTAACCAATTAACCTAATCCTCTCACTAACTCATCATTAAGTAATTATTAACTAATGCTAATATTTATAATTTTATAGTAATACTAATATTTATAATAATACAAGTATTATATTAATAGTTTAGACTCTACTTCTAGACTCTAATATGGTATAAAAAAAATACTAATAGTCTAATATAGACTAGGACTATAGTTAATAGTTATACTAATATAGTTATAACTTATACTAAATCACTAAAACTAATATTAGTTTATTACTAATATATAGCTATACTATATTACTAATAGTCTAATACTAAAACTATTAGTCTATTATATAGTTATAACTTATACTAATCATGATATTATATAGTTAATGTATTATTATGTAATATATAATATTAGTATCACTATTAATATTGGTATAACCTATAGTTATTTAGTATAAAGCAAATTAAGCAATTACAAATATTAATGAAATTAACTAAATGTAATCATATACAAAATTTAAAAACTAAAAAGTTTAATATATTGACAATTAACATAGATTCATAGTATTAATACATTGACATACTCTAAGTTAGTAACGAATTAGCAATTAACATCATAAATATAATTATAAATAATTATTTTTTTAATAACTTAATTAAACAATACACATTGAGTAGTTTACTTAATTTTAAATAGTTTTTTTAATTAAATTATGTGTCAATGTATAAAACAGGACCTAATGGCACCGTTTAGTATAAAACAATACTAAACGACGCTATTTAAGTCCAGGAGAGGGGGAGAAATGAGAATTTACCTCATCTACCAAGAAGCCAAAACGACGTCGTTTAGTATAAAATAGGACCTAAACGACACCGTTTAAGTCCAGGAGGGGGAGAATTTTGAAATGTTTCACGCAACTTAGTTTTTTTTTAAAATAAACCGTCTGTTGAAACAGTGCCGTTTAGGTCTAATTTCAATCCAAATGGCGCCGTTTCAACATTAGTTTTAGCCCCAACAATTCCCCCCCTCCCCCCCCACTCGTTCACTTTCACTTCCCCAGTTCGCCCCCTCCCCCGAAAGAAGAAAACCCTAGCCCTCCCTCCGTCACATCCACCCTCCTCCAGCCCCTCGAATGCCTCCATGACTTCGTCGAAGTTCTCTTCATTCCCTCCATCGCGTCTTTTTGCTGATTTCCAATTGGTATTGTCTCTCTCTCTCTCTCTCTCTCTCTAGTTTTTAATCTTTTGAATTTTGATGGTGTTGATTTTGGTTTTGAATCGCTGTTGTTTGTTGGTCCTTTTGTGGTTTCTGATATATTTTGGAATTGTGATGTATTTTGGAATTGTGATGTGTCCCAGTGGGTTTTGGTGACATTGTACTGATTATTTTTGCTATCGTGCTTTGATGGTTGTTAAGAGGCATTTTAATGGGGATAAAGATGGTTTTGAACCATCTAAGCGCATACAAGAATTCCAGATGCGGTGGGTTTGATGGTTTAGTTAATTTTTAAGACTCTGATTGGGCTAAGATTAATGATCTGTTTGATACATTCATTGGTGTTTAGTTTTTAAGAACTCAGGATCTTAGATTTTAACTTTTCTAGTAGTCTTATTGAATATAAGGATAAAAAAAGTTATTACATGTTTAGTTGTATCATATTTTTTTACAATAAATTTTTTAAAAGCAAACTCATTTATCAAATAATCTAAATGATAAACAAGACTTTTGAATTCTTTGGAATTGAATCAACGTTACCCAATCAACCTAAATCTTGAAACAAACATTTTTTCGTGTCCTGCTATAAAGCATGAAGTATAAGCTCATTCTTATCAGCCATGCACTTACATTTGAAAAAAGAAAAAAATTGTTTGAAATGGTTTGTCTTTTACTTAGGCTTTAACATCCCCCAATAAAAATCCGTCACATAAGCAATTCTACACAATTTACACAAATATCATAAGACATATTAATGTTTGTTTCTAATTCTTTTGTTCTTTTGTCTTGTTTATCCTTTTTATAGATGGAGTCTTCTACAAATGATGTACAAGAGTCAACACCAAACATGTCTCCACCCCCATCCCCACCCCCACCCCCATCCAATGTAAGTGATCAATCGGTTGGTGGGTCACAAAGAGGTAGAGTTAGGTCTTTTGTTTGGGATTACTTTACAAAAATACAAAAATGTGATCCAAGTAAACCTAGGGCTGCATGTAATTATTGTGGTGATTCGTATGCATGTGATACGAAAACCAATGGTACGAAAAACATGAAGTATCACATTGAGCATCAATGTAAGAAATGTCCATTTAAGAAGATGGATAAATCCCAGATGACTCTAGGTTGGAAGGTGGAGGGAGGAAGTGGTAGTGGTAGTGGGGGACTTGTGCCTATTGCATTTAGTGTTGAGGCTTGCCGACAAGCCTTAACAGAGATGATTATTCTTGATGAGTTGCCCTTTAGGCATGCTGAATGGGAGGGTTTCAGGAAGTTTATGCTTGTGGTTTGCCCTAAGTGGGTAGGGATTTCATCTCGTATGACGATTGCCAATGATTGCTTTAATTTGTTTTTGAAAGAAAAATAAAAGTTGAGAAATTCTCTTCGAGGGCAGCAAGTTTCCCTCACCACGGATACATGGACATTCATGCAAAACCTAAACTATATGTGCCTCACAACACACTTTATTGATGATGACTGGAAGTTACACAAGAGGATTCTTTCCTTTTATTTGGTTGAAAATCACAAAGGTGATACCCTTGGTAAGGGCATAGAGATGTGTTTGCATGATTGGGGGTGACAAAAAATACTTGCACTCACACTTGATAATGCAAGTTCTAATAATGAGGCTGTTTCTTATTTGAAAAAAAAAAAGTATAGGAGAGACACGATCTTGGAACATAAATTCTTGCATGTTCAATTTTGTGCCCACATTTTGAACTTAATTGTTCGTGCGGGGTTAAAAGAGTATGATGAGTCTATTGCAAATGTGATAAGTGTTGTGAAGTATGTTAAATCCTCCACTCAAAGGTGGAGTACATTTTAGAAATGTGTGGGGTTGGAATAGATTCAATCTAAAAGTCAAGTTTCCCTAGAGGTACCGACTAGGTGGAACTCCACCTATCTTATATTGGAGAGGGCTTCAAAATTTAAAAGGACTTTGGATCGGTTGGAGGAAGAAGATCCGTGCTTCCTTAGTAGTATTAGAGATGACAATAATGACGATGTCGATGATGAAAATGTAGACTATGTGGTGAATATGAGAAAGTCAAAGAAGTTAGGGCCTCCCAATGCATCCAATTGGGTGAATGTACAGTTGTTTGTGAGGTTTCTTCAATTATTTCATGATGCAACTTTAAAATTTTCGGGGGGTGAATATGTAAATTGTAATATTTTCTTTCCGGAGTTAGTTATTATTAAAGATGTCATTAACGTGGAGATTGAAGAACGAAACCCCGTGGTGGGATTAATGACCACAAATATGAAGAGAAAGTTTGACAAGTATTGGGAGAACTTGGAAAATCAAAATCTGTTGCTCTATTTCGGTGTTCTTCTTGATCCTCGCTACAAGATGCAATATCTTAATTTTGGGTTGAGAAAAATGTATGCACATGATCATGCAAAATAATTGATTTCAGTTGGAAGGTGAAAAATGCATTTATCAGCATGTATGAGACATACAAGGAAAATGAGGAAGGGCATTCTCCTCAGCGCACAAGTTCCCAACATGAAGATGTAGCTCCTTCAGCTGACAAGGTGGCGCGTAGAAAGACAAATTTTGATGGCCAAATTTAAGCAACAGTTGCAGTCAGAAGACAGTTTGGAAAATAAGTCAGAGGTTAATAGATATTTAGCTGAAATATGTGCGGATGAATATGAAAATTTTGACCTTCTAATTTGGTGGATGGTGAATTCAGTTAGATATCGCGTACTTTCAAATGTTGCACGCGATGTACTTGCAATACCGGTATCTACTGTGGCCTCTAAATCTACATTTAGCACTATAGGTCATGTACTTAACCTTTTCCGAAATAGTTTAAATCCAATGAGTGTTGAGGGTCTCATATGTGCACAAAACTGGTTTCGTTCTTCTTCTACTCCAATAAGCCTTAGGACTTTAATGGATGAAGTGCAGGAATTTGAGAAGCAGTTGGATATGGGTATGTAATAAAATTACTTTTGATATCTTTTGTGGTTTATTTTGTTTTATCTTCTATGTTATGTAACTTTATTTAACTTGTTTTGTTTTAAATTTTTATGGATAGAACTTGTTGGGGACCCGAACTTTGCTGATTCTGTGGAAGCGTCAAATTCAATGCCTACTGGCCCTACACCCAATGTTGATTAAAGACTAAAAAGTTGAGAAGATTGTTGGTAAGCTGGCTCTGATGATCTCTTTATGTGGGTTATGATTTATTAATCTATCTATATTTGCTTAGTGGGATGCATGTGGGGATTGTGTTCCATGTGAAGTGTTTATTGTTAGCTGGATATTTGTCTTTTGTTCCTTTTTCACTCCCAAGTGTGGTGTGGAGGATTTGGTTTTGCGTAATGCGACTTTAACATGAAAAATCTTGTCTATTTGCCATAAGATATATGGTTTGTAAGTTTTGGGTATTGGCAAGCCATAAGATTTTGGGTTTTTGGTGTTTTTCATTTTGGGTCCTTGGTAATTTTTGCTTTATTGCATAAATTTGGTTGCAGGGATTTCTTACATGAGAACTTGAGCTCCAATAGTTAAGCAGAGATGAACGTCACTCCTCTTTAAAAACTGGCTAGAATATCACTAACCAGTTTTGTTGATGCGAATTTTCAACCTCATTCTAATATTTTGGTCTTTCAAAGCTCTGTAAATTACCCATTATATGTTAAGTACTTAAGTTGTTAAGTTTTGGATTATAATTTGTAATTTGTAATAACTTTTGTACTATTATTTTTATTTTTATTATTTTTAGTTTTTTATATAGATTAGTTTTTCTTTTATGATTGTATTTTTCAGGATCAAGTTTTTTTTAGTAGTTTTAGCTAAAAAATGTACAAAATTTGTAGTGGGCCGAAAATAATTGAAATTGGGCAAAAAATGAAAAAAGATTTAGATGGGTTGAATGACCCATTTTAGGAATGTCAAGACCGACTGGACCAACTCTGGACCGGACCGGTCCTATACGTTACTCGGTCCGATTCAGGGTGGAGAATTCCTAGACCGAATAGGTCCGGTCTAGTCCAAAAAACTGCAAAAGACCGGACCGAGATCACCCCTAGATTTTAAGGCAAGTTGGGTCGGGTGAACAATGTGTCTATGTTTACATTTCAAAATTTTGGATATATTACTAGGCCACTGGCGAAGTAGTAAGGTCTAAAACAGATGATGATGCGCAGACTCTCTCTCTCTCGCTAAGGGAATAATGATAGATTGCTCGTCTGCTGAAAAAATGTCGGAAGTGAAGTTTTTCACCATTTGCATCTTAAATATTTTTTATTTAACTTCTTAATTTATAAAAAAATATTTAACAATATTATTTAGATTTTTACGTTTAACTAAAGACCTTTGTAAAATTCATAGATGAAATTCCAGAAAATTATAATTCAGTACTTCTGTTAATCACTTGTTAGAAAACTAACTAGAGGTAATGCATCAATCTTTGATTGTCTAAATGTAACATCAATATCTAATTCAGTCAGTTGAAGGTTAATACGTGAGGTTAGGGGAAGTTTGAGTGGCGTGGAATTTGCCAAGTTTTGTTTGTATTATTTGTGCCATGGAATAGGAATTGATGATGTTTGCAAATATTTATTATTCAAAGGAATTGTGTAGATTCATTATGATGGATTGGTCACATTCACTTCATTGTTTTGGTGCATAAAAGTTAAAAAGTTGCAGTTCCAAAATGAATGTTTGCAATACAACAAGACGCAGTGGGAAATTTCTAAAGGAGAAAAGAGACAAATCAACTCGACTTTATAATATTTATTGTTGTTTATATAAATCACTGGAAATACAAGCAACCAGGATATCAATGCGTTGCGGCTGAGGACTTCGGGGACTGGGGCAAGAAACCAGTTCATTGAGCCCGGTCCGGTTTGACACGTCAGGTGTGTTGCGGCTACAGCTAATAGTAGGTTGATGTAAAGTTTTTTTCTTTATATTTATATTTTTCAAAACTAATTAGTTTTAAAAGCGGTATGAGAATTTTTAATTTTAGATAAAAGTTTAAAATATTATCATTATTTGGAGATTTAAAAAAAGTTAAATTAAGATTTGAAAAAATTAAAATTTTTATTAGATTTAAATTTAAAAAAATTATAATGATATGAGTATATCTCATCTCATTTGCCAAATATAATTGTCTTGTCTGTACCATTCACCAATGCAAAAACAATAGGGCATACAGCCTGTCTTATCTATTATTGGATAGCGAGTGATCTTCCATAATTTTTTAAATTATAACTAAAATCACACAAAAAATATTAATTTTTTACTCTTAGTTGTAAATAAATTGTAATATAATTGGCATATTTTTTTTTTATCATTTTCCACTTAAAATAATTCTTATCTACTCAAGTCAAGTCAACTATATCAACCAAGAGGCCAGAAATACGGTTTCAATTTATCCACTTCCTTCCTAAAGAAAAACATGGCTGATCTTGCCTCTAGCCTTACCGGTAGTCTCTTGAAGATATTAGGCTCTCTAGCTTATCAAGAGCTTTGCTTGGCATGGGGCGTCCAGAGTGACTTGCAAAACCTTGAGAGCACGATTTCTACCATTAAGATCATGCTCTTGGATGCTGAAGACATGCAAGCAAACAACCCCATGTTGAGCATCTGGCTTGGACTGCTTAAAGATACCTTATATGTCGTAGAGGATGTGGTAGATGAAATTGAGTACAAAGCTTTAAGGAAACAAGCGATTACAACATATGGAAGCGCTATGGCAAAGGTATGCCATTTCTTTTGTTCCTTCATGGCACTTTCATCCCGTTTAAAACTAGCTCACAAAATCAAGGACATTAGAGAGAGGTTAGATGAGATTAGTGTTGATAAGGTTTAGTTTAATCTCACTGAACGACATGAAGAGGTGCATGTCATGCCCCTGTGGAGGGAGAAGAGATCCATTCCTTTATTGATCCTTCAACGGTCATCGGTAGGCATGGTGACAAAGAAGAAATAAAAAAGAGTTTGATGCACCCAAATCCCACCAGAAATCTTAATATAATTGCCATAGTTAGATTAGGAGGTATGGGGGAGACCACACTTGCCAAGGCAGTTTACAATGATGAAACCGTAGTTAATCATTTTCAATTGAGAATGTGGGTTTGTGTATCTAAGAATTTTAATGTTACAAGATTGGTGGAAGAAATCTTTAAATCTACTGGTGGTAGAGTTGATAAGAATTCAAGTAATGAAGATACATTGCAAACTAGTTTGAGAGAAATTTTAAAGGATAAAAGGTTTCTACTGGTCTTAGACGATGTCTGGAATAATGGACTGATCCGATAGATTTGCTTAATGGAGGTTCCCATGGAAGTGTCATTGTTGTAACAGCACATAGTCATAGGGTTTCTTCCATTTTAGACCCTATTTATACACATTCTTTAAAAGGTCTATCAAAAGAAGAATGTTCGTCTTTGTTTGTGAAATGTGCATTCAAGGAAGGAGAAGTTAAAAGATATCCAAACCTCTTACCAATTGCGGATGAAATAGTGAAAAACTATAAAGGGATTCCATTGGCCGTGAAGAGTTTAGGTGGTTTACTTTATTCAAAAGTCGATGAAAGGGAGTGGGAATTGGCGAGAGATAACGAGATTTGGGAATTGGAAGAAAAGGAGGGAAGCATCTTACCTGCATTGCAATTGAGCTATAATCAAATGTCAATTCATTTGAAGCAATGTTTTGCATATTGCGTTAATTTTCAAAAGGATTATGAATTCAAGAATATCCCTTTAATTGAACAATGGGTGGCACATGGATTAATCCTCCAAATGCCTACTAACAAAAAACAAGACTTGGAAGATGTTGGAGACTTTTATATTAAGGAGTTAATGTCGAGATCTTTCTTTCAAGATTATGAAGAACCGGATTTGGGCTTATATTCCTTCAAAATGCATGATTTTGTCCATAACCTTGTGCTCTCTATTGCCCATGAAGAGTGGTTGGAAATAGACTCTGACAACAAAGAAAGTGCTCCAATAGTTTGTCATTTGTCAATTTCATCCAGTGACCAACAAGTTTCAAAGTTTTCGAACAAGTTAACTAATGTGCAGACCATCATCTATCGAACCAAACCACCTGTGTCCTCAGTTGAAGCATGCATCTCAAGATTCAAGTCTTTGCGGGTGCTAACTATACCTGATTCAGATTTTGAGAATTTGTCGAGTTCCATTGGTACTCAAAAGCATATGAGATATCTCGACCTATCTGGTAATCAGTCAGTCAAGAAGCTTCCTAATTCCATTTGCAAGCTGCACAATTTGCAAACCTTGATGCTTGATGGATGTGTTAGCCTTGAACGACTGCCCAAAGATATGAGGAACATGATCAACCTTAGGCTTCTTGCGATAACAACAAAAGATACACGTATGCTCAAAAGTGGAGTATGCTGCTTTAATTCTCTTCGGACTTTAGTTATGATCCATTGTCCAAGAATCGAATGCTTGTTTCCACCTATGGATAGGTGCCTCACCAAACTTCGCACATTGATTTTTGTGGAATGTAAAAGTTTGACCCCTTTGCCACCTATTATCAAGCAACTAACTGTCTTAGAGTCATTGTACATTAGATATTGTGAAGAAATGGATTTGACGGGAGGAGGAGGTGATGCACATGGTTGCGATGAGTTATCATCTCTACCGGAGGGGATTCATCATTTGAAAACGTTAAGAACACTGAAGATTGAAGGTTGTCCTAAACTTGTTACTCGTATACAAGACTGGTTCAACATAGTAGGGTTCGAACTTGGTTCTACAATTGCTGAAGATATGATGAGGTAATGTGATTTTGTCTTCTTATTTAATTGGTATGAAGGGAATAACAATCTTATCATCAAGTAAATGCATGATCTAATAAATAAATCGATATATCAATTTATTTCAATAGTAAATCATTTTTATAAGGAAAACTCTATATGCAGTTGGGTTGCGTAAGCGCAGGGGAGCAACTGCTTATGTGGAAAATGAAGCACACCGTTTTGGATTTTCTGCAAAACGGTGCGCTTCTTATCAAGACCAATACCCACGAAGACCCACGAACCATTCCCCTTTGTCTCCACCAATCCTCCCCTCCCTCCTACAAAGTCCTCCCTTCGTCTCCACAAACTCTCCCCCTCCCTTCGATTTCTCCTCCTCCGCAAAGGGCAACTGAGATCTTCCCTCCCACGAAGCTGCTCTGCCTCTCCATTTGCTGTTCTGCGTCTTCATTTGATACTCTGCCTCACCACGAAGCCCTCCTCCTTTCGTCTTCCGAGACCTTCCCTCCCACGAAGTTGCTCAGCCTCACCACCAAGCACTACCTTCTTGACAGCTTAAGGGTTGCCCCCACCTTCATCTTAACCCTACATTTTCCCTCCTTCTTGACAGCTTGAGAATTATGTTTTGTGTTTCCTAAAAATAAAAAACACTCAGTTCGGTGAAGAAGAAATTAACCCAAGTTTTACATAGCAAAACCAAGATCCCTGTCCCATTTTTTCCAAAATTGTTACCATTCAATCACATATAATAATCTATAATCACAACTAACAAGAGTACTATAAATTGAAAATTTACATAAATTTAAGAGCATAAAAAACTTACCAGTTCAAGTCCTCAAAGCTTGAGGGTCGGTATATATATATACCTGTTGGAGGATATGGTTTAAATGGTAGGTGAAAATTAAAAAACAAAACAATTAACAAGGGATTTGCAGACGTGAAATTGAGGGAGAAGAAATGAAGTGTAAAGAATAAAGAAGTAAAGGAAGATGGAGGCTATGGGTAAATCTTTCTAGGCGATGTGTCAAATGGAGGGAGCTCAATTCCTACGTGCTCAGTACAAGCAGCTGCCACTAATTTTTCGGTGAAGAAGAAGACGAAGACCCACACCGTGATTTTACCGATTTATTTACAGGTGAGGATGCCGAAGACTAAATGCAGAAGAATATTTCAGAAGAAAAAAATCAAACTGAAGATGATTCCCAATATTTTTTCCACTTTCTTTCAACAATCAAAGTAAGCTCAAAGTTTTTTCCATTTTTTGCTGTGCTCAGAACATTTCGGAAGAAACTTGAAGTAGCAGCTGCTAGCTAGCTTCTCTCATCTTTCCTGCATTTTTGCTTCTTTGTTTTTCTTTCTTTATTTATTTATTTTTATTAAATTGACACGATAATTTAAAAATGTTATTTTAAATGTTGACTGTGCACCGTTTGCAACTGTCGAAGACTGCCCGTAGAAGTATTGTTTTTATAATCACATATTATATATGTTAGGTTTTATTACTTTCCCCTTAAATTTTATATATCTAGACGGATGGATTTGCAGCTATATCGCAGCGGAATATAAAAAGTTCGTCAAAAAATCTACACTTCATGTAGTCTCCAATCATAGGAGTTCAAAATCAAGCAAAACAAGGGATACTATCAAAAAACAAAAGTTGAAAAAGTTGAGTGCATGATTGAATGACAGATAGGCGAGCGTGGATGAGTCCGATTCGGAAAAGCAAGAGGAGGGCAGAAATCTGTACCTAGAGGGTTTTTGGTACTGTTGTGGATTTACTCATCTTTTCTTTTTCTTTGCAGCCTTTCTCTTCTTGACCGGATGGCATGATTGAATTGGGGGCGACTCTCGCGGGTGAATTGATAATGATAAGACTATCTTTTTATTATTTAATTTTTTTAATTTTTTATTTTATTTAATAATTAAGAAATTGAATATTAATAAAATTATATATATTTTTAAATTTTTTTTAATAATTAAGAATATTAAAAAAATACTTTAAAAAAATGATAAAAAAATAAAAAAACTTAAAATACAATTAGATAATAAATAAGTAATAATAAAATAGTACTCTTATCACTACCCATCTAACAATGAGGTTTTCACAGAAAGTGGCTTGGCTTTGTTCTCGCGTACCTGAGTGTCCCTCACACACTCTCTCTCTCTCAACTTTCTACTGTAATAATATTGTTAAAAAAATAATGGGTGATGTTTGCATTGTTTAGAAATAATTTTTATTACATCTCGTCTTATTTTTTATTTTAAATATTATTTAAATATAAATATTTTTAAACTAATAATAAAAGTAAAGTTTTCCACCAATCGCATCTAAATATTTTTTGTTTAACTTCTTAATTTATAAAAAAAAAAAAAGATTTAACAACATTATTTAGATTTTTACATTTAACTAAAGGCCACTTTTGCAAAATTCATAATGAAATTCAAGAAAATTATAATTAAGTAATTCTGTTAATCACTTGTTAGAAAACTAACTAATGCCTCAAGCTTTGATTGTCTGAAATGCGACATCAATATCTAATTCAGTCAATCGAAGGCCAATATGTGGTAATTTTCCTATTAATTTTTTACCTAAAATTTGCCAGAAGTACTTAATTGCAAATTTCTTGAAATTCAGGTTTCAATTTTTCTAAACTAAAAATTTGCAAAAATATAAGATAATAATCTTTCTTTTTTTTAATTTAATGAGAGTGCAATTTTTTGAAGGGTGGACGCCAAAGTCTTGAATAAATATTATTTTCGGACGAAAATGATGGAGGGGGAGGGAAGGGATATGATATAGGTTAGGGGAAGTTTGAGTGGCGTGGAATTTGCCAAGTTTTGTTTGTATTATTTGTGCCATGGAATAGGAATTGATGATGTTTGCAAATATTTATTATTCAAAGGAATTGTGTAGATTCATTATGATGGATTGGTCACATTCACTTCATTGTTTTGGTGCATAAAAGTTAAAAAGGTGCAGTTCCAAAATGAATGTTTGCAATACAATAAGACGCAGTGGAAAATTTCTAAGGGAGAAAAGAGACAAATCAACTCGACTTTATAATATTTATTGTTGTTTATATAAATATTTTAAACAGTATTTAATGAGAAATAAATATTGTAAAATATACTTAATGTGATTGTCTTTTTTTCTTCATTTAAAACTCTTAAACGAGTAATGTTAGGTTCAAGTCTCAAATGTACAAGTCTCTTGTAAAAATGTAGATTTCATTAAAAAAAAGTGAATTTTTCATGGTGGGATCTTTTTTTTTTTTAAAGATTTGTGCAAAACTTGTACATTTGAGATTTGAATATATCATTTATCATTTTTTGAAAAGAAATACACACATGCACACAAATGTTATTATCCTTCCAAATCAATGGGTCACGTTTTCGGTTTTTAGCCAAAAGGGCACGTTAACGAATCCCATTAATAATTGTGGAGAAGAGGACTGGTCCCAACATTGAAGTTATTATAGCAGCATAAATTAAACGAGGGGAGAATTGAAGAATGGAAGCAAATGAATATTTTGATTCTAAGTTTCTTGGATTGATTAGGTAATACAATGACAACTATAGAACGTTTGATTTAAGCGTCCAAAGTTATAACAATTTGATCTTGTATCAAAAGGTTCCCTCTCTCTAAAAAATGTTTTCTCCACCTTTCTAAATACTCAAAGCTCTCTCTCCGGTTTAGGGGTGTGAGGACTTCCTCCCTCATCTTCTATTTATCTCCATCTCTTATTCTTCGGTTTATGTTTATAGTATTTTTTCTTCTTCATTTTTTTTGTTTTGCATTTTTTTTTTCTCTATTGGGTTTGAAAATACCTTATCTATTGCCTTTTGGCCACCTAATTTGTACATGCGTAGCCCATGCTGAACATGAGCCATATGAGTCATCGCTTCTTCAGAACCCCGACTGTTACACATGTCATCGACGGATTTATTGGCCTCAAATTTCCAAAATGCGCCTAACCAAACCGAATTCCTCCATCTCTGTCTTGCTTTTAGACACTCTTTGGGTCTCTATCTTGGGTGGTTGGACGGCCTGTTGGCTAATCTGCCTGTCAATCTAGTTGGACGAGGCCGCTCACAGGTAGCAGGGATGAAAATAGGCCCCCTTGCTAATTGTAGTGTCTTTTTACTAGTAGTGGTTTAAAAAATTTCAAACCACTTTACGTGGTCCTCTCTTAGCTAAGCTAAGAATATGTGCTCAAACCTATGGTTTATTGATTTTTTTTTTTTTTTACCCCATCTCCCTCCTAACAATATAAGTATTCTCGTTATAATTTTTTTTTTTACATGCGGTTGGAGACAACACTTCCCGCCGCTTTATTACAATGATCTACCAGATCTGACCTTTACACAAGCGAATACGATGCTAATGATTCGCCCTACTTTTCGTAATTTTGTATTTCCCCTCGCTTCCTTTTCGTCCTCTGCTTCACGTTCTAATTTCTCCGGATGCTTTCTGGGCATGGTCGATTACTCCAACTCAAGCACTCCCTCTCACAAATCATTGATGTCTAGTCACCTAAAGAAACACAGATTAGACGCAGCTCGAGCGCTCCTCGATAACATCCCCATTCTCGATGTGACTCATCAACGGTTATGCCAGAAATGATAGACTCCGCGATGCCTTGAAGCTGTTTTACGAAATCCCGGATAAAGACATTGTTTGTTGGAATTCGATAGTTAAAGGGTGTTTGGATTGTGGGGATTTGAGTATCGCCGTGAAGCTTTTTGGTGAAATGCCTGAAAGGAATGTCGTTTCTTGGACCACAATGGTGAATGGGTTCTGTCAGTTCGGGAGAGTTGAGATGGCTGAGTGCTTTTTTTGGGAGATGCCGGTGAGGGATGTGGCAGCGTGGAATTCAATGCTTTATGGGTATTGTGGTAGTGGTAGACTTGACGATGCGACGAGATTGTTTGACAAGATGCCTTTTCGTAATGTGATATCATGGACTTCGATGATTAGTGGGCTTGATCAGAATGGGAAGGGCATTGAAGCTTTGTGTCTTTTTAGGCAGATGGTAGGTTCTGGTGTTGAGCCCACTGTGACCACGTTGGTTTGTGTGTTATCAGCTTGTGCAAATATACTAGCTCTACATCTAGGTGTTCAGATTCATGGACATAATATTAAGTTAGGGTACTGCTTTGATGAATTTATATCTGCTTCACTTATAACATTTTATGCAAATTGCAAGCAAACGGAGAATGCTGGTAAGGCTTTCGATGAGGTAACGCATAAAAATGTAGTAGTATGGACAGCTCTTGTAACCGGATATGGTTCAAATGGTAAGTATCAGGATGCATTGACGGTTTTTGGGGACATGATAAAGATGGGTGTCCTTCCTAATCAATCTTCTTTCACCAGTGCTTTGAATTCTTGTTGTGGATTAGAGGCTCTTGATAGGGGCAAAGAGGTCCATGCAGTAGCTGTTAAGCTCGGTTTAGAGACTGATGTCTTCGTGGGTAATTCTAACATTGTCATGTATACTAAATGTGGAAATATAAATGATGGCTTAGCTGTATTCAAAAGAATTCGTAACAAGAATACTGTCTCATGGAACTCAATTATTGTTGGTTGTGCACAACATGGGTGTGGCTTCTGGGCTCTGACTCTCTTTAGCCAAATGATACGTATGGGGGTGGACCCGGATGAAATCACATTCACAGGTTTGCTTTCTGCATGTAGCCATTCCAGGATGTTACAGAAAGGGAGATGTGTTTTCAAATATTTCAGTGAAGTTAAACATATTGAGATGAAGCTTGAACACTATGCATGTATGGTTGATGTCCTAGGTCGATGTGGTGAGTTGGAAGAAGCAGAGGAGTTAATAAGACGCATGCCTATGAAGGCGAATTCCATGGTATGGCTAGCTTTGCTTAGTGCTTGTAGGATACATTCTAACTTGAATGTGGCTGAAAGAGCTGCAAAATGCCTTTTTGATTTAGAACCAAATTGTAGTGTAGCATATGTGTTATTATCTAATTTATATGCATCTGCAAATAGATGGGGTGATGTCTCCAGGATACGGGGGAAGATGAAACATAGTGGGATCATAAAAGAACCAGGATCCAGTTGGGTTATTCTTAAGGGACTGAGGCATAAATTTCTTTCTGGAGATAGGTCGCACCCACTCAGCAAAAAAATATATGAAAAGCTTAACTGGTTGGGAGGAAAGATGAAGGAATTTGGTTATGTTCCTGATCAACAGTTTGCTTTGCATGATGTTGAGGTTGAACAAAAGGAAGAGATGCTGTCTTATCATTGCGAAAGGCTAGCCATTGGATTTGGGTTGATTCATACTGTAGAGGGGAGTACAATAATAGTAATGAAGAATCTTCGTGTGTGTGGTGACTGCCATTCTGCCATTAAGCTCATAGCTAAGATTGTTGGGCGGGAGATCGTTGTAAGAGATTCTATCCGCTTCCATCACTTCAGGGATGGTCTTTGTTCTTGCGGGGATAATTGGTAGTTCTGGTCTTGTATTTTTAGGACGCACTTCTGTGGAATTTTTTTGAGGGGCTTTATAATATTTGAAATGATTTGCAGTAGAGCATGTCTATGCATATCATATCATACCCATTGAATCAGCAATACTGTTTAAAGATTGGCGAGATCATTAAGAGTCTCCTTGGCTATCTTATATGTGGTTCGGAAACACACCAGTTTGGCTAGTTTAAGGTGCCTGCAATTGCAGCAGTAAGCAGGTAATGTTTCATAGACCACTTCTTGTCTCCTACTGTGAGGCAGTCCTGGACATCCAAGCCAGAAGTGAGTAATCGGATCTCGAGAGGTATCGACCTCTAAACAAATCCTTGCTCCATCAGTTCTTGTAGCGCATGTGGTCGGATTGTCTCTCCGAATGAACTTTCCAATCGGCGCCGTTATCATTTTCAATACCGAAGCATGGTAAAAATGAGGGGGGAGTCCAGGCAAGAAAACCCACACAGGCACACATGGTGACTCATATTCCTCGGTGTAAACTGGAGACCATGCAAAAGGCCTATAGCAGACGCCATTGATCTCACAGGACTCTCTAGACAGAGCTTTGTTAAAATCCTCTTCTTTCGACATCCTGATGAACACATTTCTTGAATTTTGCATCGCCGAGACTACAGGACAGTAGGATAAACCCCATCGACTGCAGATAAAAGACCTTATAGAGTCAAGTGAGGGTCTCTGACGGAGGAACTTCAGAACAATGGAAAATCGAAATGGCCTTGCAGTGGCCTCTGTTTCCTCTGCAGAGAAAATAAAGCATATTTCCCCTTCTATTATCTTCGGTGGCCTAAGCACAACCTCCACTTCAGGCAATGGTTGAGGTGCTGTGAAGACATCAGCAAAGGTGCGGCGACCTGCCACCAGTGGCTCAACATCCGCCATGTAGCCCCTCCCACGAGCAGCTCCCAGCTCGAGCAGTGAATCAACTTGCTGACCAGTCGCTGGCCATAGCCCGGAGTGAGGCTTGAGGCCGATCAGCGTGCCGGAGGACCCTTGGCTCAGGACCCTCAGCGGGGTCGCCTGAGCCCGGCGCGTCGATCTGTGTCGGCGGTGCGCAGCCACGCGCCGGACAGAGATCGGTGAGGGGATCTGTGATTGGGCTGAGGGGGGCTGATCAACGCGTCGGAAGACCCTTGGCGGGGTCGCCTGAGCCGGGCGAGTTGTTCTGTGTCGGCGGTGAGGTGCCACTCGCCGGACAGGGGCGGCGATCGGGTTTCTCTCTCCTCAACGGTTCCTCTCTCCTCAACGGTCTTTTTGTTGTACAGAGCGTTTCTCTCTCCTCACACCAGTTTTAGGCGGCATTCTAAAACATGCCGTAATGGTAAAGACCATACCAGGAAAGGGACTGGGAACCAAGTTTGGGTCAAGAAAGGATCTTCAGTAGAATCCAAGACAGAATTAGAAGCTGAGAAAAATCAGATGGATGAGAATGAAGCAGGAGGGTCTTCGAAAAATGAAAATAATACAGACAAGGGAACAGGGGGACAACTAGTTTTTCAGGAGAAGGGAGGCGAACAAGAAAAATTGCAGCATGCCACACATGACCTGCATGAAGTAGAAGAAGAAGAAGAACATAGAGAGCTTAAAGGGGCGAATAGAGTTAATAACCAGGAGCTTAGTGGAACAACAAGGCACATTGTAGCTACAGATCAAGGTCAGGACAACACCAGTATTGTGGTCCAGCTGAATGATGATCTACCAGAGAAGTTTCCTACCCCCTCCAAGCAATCAATAGAAGAGCAAGTTGTTGAGGACATACGGCAAGTTTTAACTGAGCAAGAGAGCCTGCAAATTGTTAAATCTACCTATCCCCTACCAGACCCACAAGAGGTTAGCACAGAAGCCATTAATCTAGTTGTGAGCAAAGTAACTGAGTCGGGCGAAGAATGGGAGAGTCATCTGATAAGCCTAAAGAGGAAATCGAAGAAGAAAAAGGCAAGATCCTTAGCAGTCAGTGTTAATGAGACGTTTATGCTTGCATATGAAGAGGAAAGAACGGATGAGATACTATTTTCCCATTCTGATCACGAGAGTGAGAGAGACAAAATCAAGGATGATATGCGCAAGGAATACTGCACAGATTCTGAGGGCTCCAACAACCCCAGAAAAACAGGCCAGAAAAGGGGCTCTACCAGGGTGGTAATTCGTCCTTCCAAATTTAAATTATGATCAGTCCTATTAGTTTTTGGAATATTAGGGGAATAGGCAATTCTTATAGGAGGTTGAGGAAAATTATTAAGCAATTTAGCCCTAATATCATAGCTTTAGCTGAGCCCTTTTTGTTAGAGGATAGAATCCCGTCATTCTTCGGAAGATTTAGTTGCAATTGTTTTGTCACAAATGAGGTGCATGGTGGTAAAATTTGGTTGATGTGGAATTCACTGGTTTCGATACAGTGGGTGGTGGGGTCTAATCAGTTTATTACTGTGAAAGTAGAGGAGAATGGTCATATGTTTCTACTATCTATTATATATGCAAAGTGCAACCGAAATGATATAAGAGAGCTTTGGGCGGATTTGGAGAATATGGGGACTGCCAGAATTCCTTGGGTTCTCTGTGGGGACTTTAATATCATTAAGGATGATTTAGAAAGAAGAGGTGGGCGTCCTCGTCCTTTTGTAGCCATGGAAGAATTCAACCAGTGCATTCAAACCTGTGGTCTTTTAGAGATGTGTTCCAAAGGCCCGAATATGATCTGGTGCAATGGTCAAGGGGGACAAGCGCGCAGCTGGGCCAGGTTAGACAGATATTTTATTGATACTATTTTTCTTAATTCTTTTTCTAATGTGTCTTACCAGGTTTTGGCGCTCTACTTCGGATCACTCCCTGTTGGTTATTCAGATGGGGGAGAACTTATTCAGGTATGGTCCTAATCCTTTCCGCTTTCAATATATGTGGACTGATCATTTGGATTTCTATAGTTTTGTGGATGGAGTGTGGAAACGTGAGGGCCTAGGGCATGGATTAATCAACCTTTCCTCTAAATTACAAAGGGTTAAGGTGGCTTTAAAAGAGTGGAATAAGAGTGTCTTTGGTAGGACTAACATCATAATCAAGGGTCTAGAGGCTCGTATTGATAATCTGGAAAGCCGCCTTCAAGTCTCCTTTAATGCCAAGGATGACTCTGACCTATTAGCATCTAAGCTGGAACTTTCAACATGGTTGGGTAGAGAGGACACTAGGCTTGCTCATATGGCCAAGAAAAGCTGGCTGAAAGATGGGGACCAGAACTCTAAATTCTTTCATGCTTACTTAAAAGCCAAACTTCATAAAAGAGTTCAGGAGATGAGTATGTCAGATGGTAGGGTTTTACAGTACCCTCTTGACATTCATAAAGCTGCTGTTGATCATTTTCAGGAATTTCTGGGTCAGAGTAGTTCTCGTGCTCTTCCGAATTTGAGTGACTTGATCTCTCCCATTATTACTAATGAGGATAACTTGACTATTGGTACAGATCCTTCCATAGAGGAAGTAAAGGATGCTCTATTCTCTATTCCCATTGATAGTAGCCCAGGGCCAGATGGTTTTGGATCAGGTTTTTTCAGAGTTTGTTGGGACTTGGTTAAAGATGATCTACTTTCAGCCATTGTTGAATTTTTCCATAGCCATATGCTCCCAAAAAATTTCACTGCATCTTATATAGTGCTAATTCCGAAGGTGGATAATCCCTCTAGCTTTGATAAATTTCGGCCTATTAGCCTTTGCTCCGTGGTCTACAAGATTTGCTCAAAAATCATTGTGGCTCGTATGACTAGTTTGCTCCCTAGAATGATATCGAAGGAGCAAGAGGCTTTTATTCCAGGCTGCAGTATTTTTGAGAATATCAGTTTAACTCAGGAAATGGTCCACTCTATTCATAGGAAATCCATTGGGGGTAATGTTCTAGTTAAGCTTGACATGTCTAAGGCTTATGATCGAGTAGATTGGAATTTTTTATTACATGTTCTGTTTAGTTTTGGGTTCTCTCCTAATGTTTGTGACCTGATTAACTCTTGTATATCCTCGCCGTAGTACTCAGTCATGATGAATGGGACCCCCATGGGTTTCTTTAAAGGAAAGCGAGGCCTAAGGCAAGGTGACCCCTTATCGCCTTACCTTTTCATTATAATGCAAGAGGTGTTCTCTCGTCTCCTTAAGAATTCATTTGAGACAGGTAAAATTGGTCAATTTGTTCAAGCTAGAGGGACCCCGATTATCTCTCACCTTATGTATGCAGATGATATAGTTATCTTTGCAAATGGTGGTAAAAGAAGTATGAGAGCTTTGATGGAAGTTTTGAACAAATATGAGGAGTCGACTGGTCAAGTGCTCAGTAAAGAGAAGAGTGCTATTTTTTTCTCTAAGAAAATTTCAGTCTCTAGGAAACATGCTCTTCTCTGCTCTACTGGGTTTACCGAGGGTTCGTTTCCTTTTAAGTACCTGGGGGTGCCTATTGTGGATGGTAGGCTAAAGGCTTGCGATTTTGGTGATTTACTGGGCAAAGTGAACAAGAAGATTGCAGGATGGAAGATGAAGATTCTCTCTGCTGGTGGTAGAACTATTATGTTGCGTCATGTTTTATCTATCATGGCCACCCACCTGCTGGCTATTTTAGATGTCCCCAAAGTGGTGATACGTAGCCTGAATAAACTTATAAGCTCTTTCTTTTGGGGTGAATCAGGAGGCAAGAGTAGGAGGAAATGGATTTCTTGGAAGCACATATGTACGCCTACGGACGAAGGTGGTTTGGGTATTAGGGACTTTGGGGATGTTCAGAGAGCCTTACACATGAAACTTGCCTGGAATCTTATTAAGGGCAACTCTCTTTAGGCGAAATTTTTTGGAGGTAAATATGTTAAAGGAAATCACTTATCCCTCCTAGAGCCTACTAAAGGGACCCGCTTTTGGAAATCTATTGTCTGTAGTATTCCGGAGGTGATGAATAGCTCCAAATGGATTGTGAAGGAAGGTAATATCTCCTTCTGGTATGACAATTGGGACAACGAAGGTCCTCTCTATGCTCAATTTCCTGTGACTGAGCACCCTTTGATTAAAATAAATGAGTGCCGCATTGAGAATGGGTTGGATATTTCTCTTCTGAACAGATTAGTGGGCCATCAGAAAGCCAATGAACTGTATGAGTTTTTGGCTAGACAGAAGGAGGGTGAAGATTTGCTTGTTTGGCTGAAGGATAAGGAGGGCAATTTTACTACTAAGAGTGCCTGGGACTGTATAAGGGTTCGGGCACCCCCTTTACCCTGGGCTCAGTGGATATGGCATACTAATCTTCCCAAGAAGATTTCTATCATGATGTGGAAGGCTACTAATAATTGCCTCAGTGTTGACGAGAATATTAGTATGGTGGGTGTTTCAATGGCCTCTAAATGTAATTTCTGTCAAAAGGGTCATACTGAGGACTTGAACCATGTGCTCTGCACGGGGGATTTTGCTAGACACATTTGGCGTCTAGCGGCCACTCATCTAGGGGTTCATATGGCCCATTTCTGCACTTGGAAGGATCAAACTAATTTTTGGTTTCGTCGTGCAGGTAAGTCTTCAAAGGTTAGAACCATCTTTGGCCTTCTGCCCTCCATTATTTCCTGGAAACTTTGGGAGAGGCGTTGTAAAGCCCGGTATGAAGATAAGGCTCACTCAAAAGAGTCGGTTTGGCACGCTATTAAACTTTGGCTCCGGTGCATCATGGACCAGATCATGAAGTGAGTTCTCTTTCCACCCAGGACATGGATATTTTGCATAGACTGGATATTCCAGTCTTGTTCCCTAAGCCCAAGAGGGTCCGGGTGGTAAAATGGCACCAACCCCCTCAGGGCTGGGTAAAACTCAATACCGATGGTAGTAGTTTCGGGAACCCTGGAACCTCTGGCGTTGGGGGTGTTATTCGGGATGAGGATGGGAGATTACTTCTGGCTTACTCTGTTCCCTTGGGTTTAGGTACTAATAATTTTGCAGAATTCAGCAGCTTATTGGAAGGTGTTCGCAGATGTCACGCGCTTGGATTTTATCGTGTTCAAATAGAGACTGACTCTCAACTGGTGGTCAATTGGATTGTTAAGAATAAGTGCCCCATTTGGTATTTAGAAGACTTTTGGGAGGATTTACAAGAACATCTTAATAGCCTAGAGTATACAGTAACTCACATTTTTCGTGAAGGCAATGTTGTGGCTGACTTTCTAGCTAAGTGTGGAGCTGAAGGTTTGAACTCTGATTGGTCTGATATTCATATGCTGCCTAGCCTGTTGAGGGGTCTTCTCCGCATGGACAAATTGGGTATGCCCTACCTGAGGATATCATAAGCCTCTTGCCAGGTTTGTTTTGTGTTATTTGCTTGTCTAATTTTACTATCTTGGTATTTGTGTATCTTTGTTCTTGTATACTTGGCTTTTTGCAGGTTCCCCTTTTTGACTTTCTCAGAAGTAGGTTATATATATTTCTTAAGACTTGTACTCTATATAGTTACACTGGTTTTGATGCCTGGGTGCTCTTTTTCTAGATTTAGGTTTTTGTACCTCCCAGGTGTCGTGACTGTAACCACAGTTTTCCTCCGCCAAAAGTGAGGGCAATCAATAAAATTGGGGTTCCATCCTCTTAAAAAAAAAAAAAGGTGTAGATAATTTTAAGGTTCCTCAAATGTAGATACTGAGGCATTAAGTGATAGCTGGTCCAAACTTGAGCAGATAAGTAATCTGGTCTCCAAGAAACAGTCTTTATACCCAGTGGTACTTTTTGCAGGAAAACTCTTTTCCATATTCCTTTACATCAATTAAAGGGACATGTGATTGCTGATGATGGTTTTTGCATAAAATGGGAGTTCTCAGAGCCTTGGCAATTCCATAAGGAGCTCTGCAAGCAAAGCTGCTTCTGGTGATGTTATACGCGAACGGTCAGTAGAAAAACTGTTTTCTGTGGGCTCCAATACTTCAAAATTCACTAGGTTAATAAGTGGTACGAAAGTAGCATTGAATTCTTAAGAAAGGCAATTAAATGAGGTGGAATTATTTCAGGAAAATGATTGGCAAACAGGGACTCATACAAAGGTTCTGCATGGGATATGCAAAAATTTACTCGTTTGGTTATATATATGAGATGAAAGTTAAAAAATGAATAAAAAATATTGTTAGAATGTAGTTTTTTAATATAATTTTTGTTTTGAGATTTGAAAAAATTAAATTATTTATTATATTTTTCGTGAGTTCAAAAAAATTGTAACGATTCATGTAACATCCTCAACCAGTGCATGCACTGTTCAAGATAGGTTGCAGGATATGGACTGCTGGATATAGAATTTAAAGCGTGCAGCAGAACAGGAGCACAAGACAAAAATGGAACCTGACAGCAATGTGAAATCGGTAGGTGAAGAGGTCATCCGAGAACGGAAGGCAGTTTAAAGCTAAAATGTTATCTAGACTACATCTCTAGGCAAGACAATAGGAGCATTCTAGCTGCTAAAATGTTGTCTAGTGGTGACAAGTAATTGCAACTGTATGTTCATAGTCATGAAGAAACTGGTGGGATTGTTAATCTAGCTAATGTGAAAGATGGAAGTTGTGTTCTGTGAATTTTAACACGTATGTTTTATGCTTTGGCTTGCATTAACTGTTGCTAACCATTGGAAGAGGTAATTAGGTAACAAGTTGGCTGGTTTCATTCAGTAGACTCAGGGTACTTCATTTTAGATTAAAATTGACATGCTTTCTTTAAATTCTTCAGCATGAAGGACAATGTACATCATTCTGGATTTCTGTCATGTTTCAGTATAATGCAACGAGTCTTTAATTTGCACTTTTTTTTCTTTTTTTTTTTTTTCCCTTTTCCCAGGACATTTGGTTGCATTTATGAAGCCCAAGAAAATATATCTTGGACTCATTAAGTTGTTGCGCATTTTGCAATTAAAGTAGCAGACTTTTGCTATACTAAACAGTACATAGCAAGATTCCCATCGCCATTGACCTTATCAGAGAGGCATTAGCATAACCATCACCTTCGAACAAGACATCATTAAAACAAAGATATGCTATGGTTTGACAATGAATTGGATGGGACCGCTTGGATTGGGTCATTCAATATTATTTAGTCGTACATTCCGGTTTACGGTCAATGATTCGGAAAAATCAGCAGCTACATTATCATCGAAATTTTTAAGGTTGCCCAAACTCAAAATCGGCCAAAAAGATTGTGTTCCTCAACTTATCTTTAGTTCTTCACGATCAGCCTACAATGAAAATTCTAACCTTGATTTCATGCCTTTCCTTGATACCCCTATGCTCACTTTTCCTCAAAGTCTGTACGTTAGAGGTGTCAGGCCATTGTCTTGGTGATGAGTAATCCTCGTTGCTTCAGTTGAAGAACAAGCTTGTGTTCAACGATGCCTTGTCGGCAAAACTGGTACATTGGAATGATAGTGCCAATTGCTGTTCGTGGGAAGGCGTAACCTGCAACGAGGGTCGTGTTATTGGTCTCGACCTCAGTAATGAATCCATCTCTGGTGTGCTTGACAACTCCAGCAGCCTTTTCAATCTTCACCATCTCCAGAAGCTAAACTTGGCCTATAACGAGTTTGATTCTTCCCAGATTCCATCCCAGTTTACGAAGCTCAGCAATTTGACTTACTTGAATCTGTCAACTGCAGGCTTTGCTGGGCAGATTCCACTTGAGATTTCACACCTCAAAAGGTTGGCTACTCTTGATTTATCCATCCATTCTTACCGGAGCACTTATTTGCTTATGCCTGAGAAGCCAAATCTATCTACGTTAGTTCAGAATCTTTCGGGGCTTAGGGAACTTCATCTTGATGGTGTAAATATCTCAGCTAAAGGGTATGAGTGGTGTCGAGCCTTATCATCTTCACTGCCACATCTAAGAGTGTTGAGCATGTCAAGATGTTATCTTTCTGGGCCTTTTGATCCATCCCTGTAGAATCTAAGAGTGTTGAGCATGTCAAGATGTTGAACTGCCACATCTAAGAGTGCTGATAACCAGTTTTTTGTTCCAGTTCCGGAATTTTTTGCAGACTTCAAAAACTTGACATCCTTGAGTTTCACCTCAAGCAAATTGAATGGGAAATTTCCAGAAAAGATCTTCCAAATTCCGACGCTGCAAAGGATTGAATTATCAGGTAATAGTATGCTACAAGGTTCTTTATCAGAATTTCCTTGGAATGGAAATCTTCGAACCCTAGAACTAGGGGGAACTTTTTTTTCAGGGACATTGTCGGATTCTATTGGTAACCTAAAAATGTTGGCCATAGTTGATTTGTATAGTTGCAATTTTAATGGATCAATCCCAAAGTCAATGGCAACCCTCACACAGTTGGTATATTTGGATATGTCATACAACAATTTCACAGGACCAATTCCATCATTCAGTATGGCCAAGAGATTGACAGAAATTTACCTTACCCGTAATGATTTAACAGGTAAGATTACTTCCACTCAATGGAAAGAACTTCGGAATTTGGAAATCCTTGACTTGGGATACAATTCGCTTGAAGGTGGTCTTCCGATTTCTCTATTTTCTCTTCCGTTATTGCTGGAATTACGACTTTCCAACAACCGATTTTCTGGCCAACTTGATGAGTTCTCCAATGTTTCTTCTCACCCACTATACATCCTTGATTTGTCCAACAACAACTTGGAAGGGCCAGTACCGATGTCTGTTTTTGAACTCTGAGGCCTTAAGGTCCTCGACCTTTCTTCTAACAACTTTAATGGGTCAATGCAGCTTGATTCCATCCAACAATTGAAAAACCTTTCAAATCTTGATCTTTCATTCAATAACTTGTTGATTGAACACAATGGAATTAATTCTTCGGTATCCCTATTTCCTCAAATCAGCACATTGAAACTTTCTTTTAACATTTTGAAGACATTTCCTGATTTCTTGAGGAGCCAATCTTTATTATTAGAACTAGACCTTTCACATAATCTGATTCACGGAGAGATACCCAGTTGGATCTGGAAACTTCCTAATCTAGCTCGCTTGAATCTCTCTTTTAACTACCTAGTATCTCTAGAAGGACCATTCCTCAGTTGTCCAACTTTAAATATGCTAGACCTTCGTTCCAACCATCTCCATGGCCAATTCCCGGTTTTTCTCCTCAATGTTGTGTACTTGGATTTGTCAAGGAATAATTTCAACTCTTCCATACAAAAAAGCATTGAGAACTTGCCAATTACGACTAGTTTCTTCTCCCTTTCAAGCAACAAATTCAATGGGAGTATTCATGTTTCAATATGCAATGCTACATATCTTCAAGTTTTAGATTTGTCAAACAATTCCTTCAATGGGATAGTTCCCCGGTGCTTGATTGAGATGAGTGAGATGCTAGGAGTGTTAAATCTGGGGAGAAACAACCTCATTGGCACAATTTCTGATGCATTTCCGAGCAATTGTCATTTACAAACTCTTGCCCTTGATGAAAACCAACTAGAAGGAGAGTTGCCAAAATCTCTAGCCAATTGCACAAAGTTGAAAGTCTTGCATATTGGAAACAACCACATCGAAGACACCTTCCCTTGTTATTTGAAGAATAGTTTCAGTTTGCGTATCCTTGTTTTGCGATCAAACAAGTTTTATGGGTCGATTGGCTGCCCGGGGCTGAATGCCACTTGGCCGGACCTTCAAATTCTAGATCTAGCTTTCAACAAATTCAGTGGAAAACTATCAAAAAGTTCCTTCGCTGCATGGAAGACAATGATAGCTGGTGACGATGAGGATCAGACAGAGCTGAATCATCTCCAGTTTGACTTTTATGGTTTAGGTCCATATTATTATTACCTAGATACTTTAACGATTGTCAGTAAGAATCTTGAGCTAGAGTTGGTGAAAATCCTAACAATCCTCAAATATATTGACTTTTCATGCAACAGTCTCGTTGGGCCTATTCCTGAAGAATTAGGAGCACTCAAATTGTTATATGGTCTCAACTTGTCAAATAATGTCTTCACTGGCCGAATCCCATCATCTTTGGGAAAGTTGAGTCATCTTGAGTCACTAGACCTGTCAAGAAATGAGCTTACAGGGGAGATCCCTTTGCAACTCGCAGATGGTCTTATTTTTTTGTCAGTGCTCAACCTTTCATTCAACCGACTGTTTGGAAGGATTCCACTGATCAAGCAATTTTCTACATTTCCAGAAACTTCCTATGAAGGGAATCAAGGATTATGTGGTTTGCCTTTGAAAGAAAAATGCATAGAAGAAGAGCCACTATCTCCACCTCCAACATTTGGAGAAACTCCATCCGAGTTTAGGACTGTGATTAATTGGAACTATCTAAGTATTGAATTGGGATACGTTTTCGGCTTTGGAATTTTCATTGGGCCTCTTATGTTTTGGGAGAGGTGGAGGATATGGTATTTCGAACAAGTTGATGGCATTCTTTCTAAGATCTTTCCCAAACTGTATCTTGGAAGAAAAATCCAGCATAGACCAACTCAAAGAAATCGGGGACCGAGACGTCGGGAATAATTTTGAGGGGCAATACAACCAGGTTTATATAACTTTTTCTTTGTTCCGCTTGTTTCAATATATATGCTATTAAAGTGAATGCTACGACATCTATTCCTGTCTTTATAAATATTTCAAACACTATTAAATAAAGAATAAGTATTATTAGATCCACATAATGATATCCATAACTGGTGAATTGTTGAAGGCGTTATACGGAAGCAAATCTTCCCCTTGCTTTTACTCAGCATCGATGGTTAGATTTATATTAAAATTAGTTGCAGACTCACTAGCATGGGAGTAATTAAATTTATTGAACCTCTTCCTTTGTCTAGTTCTTGTTTTCTACTTGTCTGGAGAGTTCAACAAACAATTTCTTATAAGTACTAATAGGAGCTTTTCTTTAGGCCTATTTGTGTAGAGTTTCATTCAGTAGTAAGAAGTAGATACAATGAAAGTCATATCCTTACAAACTCTGACAAGCCTTAAAATTACACGCCTTGCTTGGCTAGAAGTGCCAAGTTAAATGCCTCCAAGTCCAGAAATCCCAACCCACCAGAATTTGATTGGGAGTTTGAAAGTACTTATTTAGAGGCATTCTAGATATCACCATCTGGGCGCCTCATGTTTGGTTTCCCAATAGTTAAGGTGGGTACTATGTCATGCCCAGGCAGGGAAGCAACATCCGATGGCCCTTTCTACCCTTTTTACATAGCAAAAAATGATTGTGTCAATAGGTGGTCAATAACACAGTTTCCCATAGGGACACTTGATGATTTTTCAACATTACAAAGCTGTAAAAAAACTCTTCCTAATGGTGTAGCAAATCATGTGCCAAGAATATTTGTACTTCTTAGAAAATGTAAATTGATGGCTTTCAGCTTTCTTTATTGGCACTGGGTATCTAGGATAGGAACAAAGTTCCGACTAATCCCGAGGGTGAATGAGGCCTTGGCAAGGAGTTGACGGTTTTTGGCTTGATCTCGCTTGAGTGAGTGGGTCCATATATGTATTTCAAACACAATTATTTACAGTTTTGAATTAACATGCATTTCTAGTTTTCTCTATTATGTTTAAGCTAAACATTACAATTCTTAGGTAAATTTAGAGCACTCCAGTCCTACAACATTCTTGGGCTGAACTGACATTAACTATTACCTTTAGTTATCTGCAAACTATGTTGGTTCTTTTTTTTGTGTTTGTTTTGGTTTAGGGGAGGGTGAGTGGTGGCTTTAAAAAATATATTTTTTGATCAACCCATTGATGCAAATGTGCCTTTTGTTGGTATCTCTATATTCGATTTTGTGCTACATCATTTTGGTTACATACACCTATATGCATAGATATGAAGAAGCATGTCTTAATGTTGGTCATATGTATATTAGCAAACACAACCATAGACATATATAAGGGTAGTGGTACCACAGCTTAAGAGGTAAAAGGTTTGCATTCTTTTATGTTTGGCTATATGCATGTATGGTATTTGCTATGGGGTGTCCTTGCCAATAGAAGTAGGCAATACATGGTTAGCATATCTCGTTAGCTTGAACATTTACCTTATTATGACCCACTGTGAATTTTAAAGAACCTGCTGTTTGAGACGATTTTGTCAGTGAAGCTTCTTATTATGATTGATCACACTAATTTGAACACCAACTTAATTTCATCTCACATATGGAATGTGACAATGGCCAAGATAGCATAGTTGTTATTTATACTAGCATCACGTTGAACCCAAAAGTAGTCCATATTGTGTCCATGTCACCAAATGAGATGCTCAGTATATGAGATTATGACTACTACAGAGGAAAAATTGAAACTTCAAAATGTAGCATGGTGTTGTATGTTGAGGAAACTCTTTTTGGGTATGGATAGTGTTTAAGTTTATTCATTACTTTTCACTTCTAGCGTTTTCTTTTGATATTGATCTTGATGTAGTTATCTTTTGATATGCTGCTTATCTTAAGGCATTTCTTGACAGTGCTTTTGTTGTATTGATGTTAGCATTTCCTGAAAGTGGTTTTGCTTTATCGATATTAGGTTCAGGGATTATAATGATGCCTGCTGGAAGGGTTGTGCTCTGTTCCCATGCAATACAAGGAAACTTGATCACTTAAAGGTACTTTTGGAGTTTATGCCTTAATATACTTTGGGGCTGGAAGAGGGGACGAAGCCATTGGTCCGTATAGCTTAGCTATCTGTGTATCGTATTAACAATATCTGTATATATATATATATATATATTATCTACTTTGAAGTTCTTTGGATAATAGATGCATTGCTGCATCATCTGTTTTTCTTTTCTTTTGGTGCCGAGTATTACCTTGTCTTGAAAAAAAAAACAAGAGTGCTATTTTTTGAAGGGTGGATGCCAAAGTCTTGAATAAATGTTATTTTCGGATGAAAATGATGGAGGGGGAGGGAGGGGATATGAGATAGGTTAGGGGAAGTTTGAGTGGCGTGGAATTTGCTAAGTTTTGTTTGTATTGTTTGTGCCATGGAATAGGAATTGATGATGTTTGCAAATATTTATCATTCAAAGGAATTGTGTAGATTCATTATGATGGATTGGTCACATTCACTTCATTGTTTTGGTGCATAAAAGTTAAAAGTTGCAATTCCAAAATGAATGTTTGCAATACAACACGACGCAGTGGGAAATTTCTATGGGAGAAAAGAGACAGATCAACTCAGACTTTATAATATTTATTATTGTTTATATAAATATTTTAAACAAAATTTAATGAGAAATAAATATTATAAAATATACTTCATGTGATTGTTTTTATTGTTTTCATTTGAGACTCTTAAATGAGTAATGTTAGGTTCAAGTCTCAAATGTATAAGTCTATTGTAAAAATATAGATTTCATCAATAAAAAATGAGTTTTTTCACAATTTTTCAAGGTGGGATCTACCAATTTTTTTATTTTTTATTTTTATAAAAAACTTGTTCGAGACTTGTACATTTGAGATTTGAATAAATCATTTATTATTTTTTGAAAAGAAATACATGTATGCATGCATGCTGATGTTATTGTCCTTCCAAATCATGAATGTGTCACGTTTTTCGGTGTTTAGCCAAAAGGGCACGTTAACAAACCCCCCATTAATAATTGTGGAGAAGAGGAATGGTCCCAACATTGAAGTTATTATAGCAGCATAAATTAAAAGGGGGAAGGATTGAAGAATGGAAGCAAATGAATATTTTGATTCCATGTTTCTTGGATTGATTAGGTAATACAATGACAGCTATAGAACATTTGATTCAAGTGTCCAAAGTTATAACAATTTGATCTTCTATCAAAAGGTTCACTCTCTCTAAAAAATGTTTTCTCCACCTTTCTAAATACTCAAAGCTCTCTCTCCAGTTTAGAGGAGTGAGGACTTCCTCCCCTATTTATCTCATCTCTTATTCTTCGGTTTATGTTTAGGTTTATGTTTATAGTGTTTTTTCTTTTTCTTTTTTTTTTGTTTTGCATTTTTTTTTCTCTATTGGGTTTGAAAATACCTTATCTACAGCCTTTTGGCCACCTAATTTGTACATGCACGGTCCATGCTGAAGATGAGCCATATGAGTCATCGCTTCTTCGAAACCTCGACTGTTACACACGTGTCATCGACGGATTTATTGGCCTCAAATTTCCAAAATGCACCTAACCAAACCGCATTCATGTTAGTGCATGGGCCATACAGCAACTACAAGGGCTGACCATCATTTGAAATTATCGACGATAGTGGTTTTTTATATATAGATATTCTATTGTATTCCTGCTTTTTTCTGAATGAGATAATGGAGGCAATGTAAGTGAAATTCTCTTACAAAATGCAGTAAAATAGTTGATTGTAGTTAGGCCTGGGCAATGGGGGTCCATCCCTCTTGGCTCATGTGGTAGCGGGTAGATAATTCGCCCAACTTACTGGGCAGACGAACATGGTAGGAAAACAAATTTAACCAAGGATATCCACATGTCCACCTGCCCCACCTACATAGAATTTAAAGCATGCAGCAGAACAGGAGCACAAGACAAAAATGGAACCTGACAGCGATGTGAAATCGGTTGGTGAAGAGGTCATCAGAGAACGGAAGGCAGTTTAAAGCTAAAATGTTATCTAGACTACATCTCTAGGCAAGACAATAGGAGCATTCTAGCTGCTAAAATGTTCATAGTCATGAAGAAACTGGTGGGATTGTTAATCTAGCTAATGTGAAAGATGGAAGTTGTGTTCTGTGAAAGATGAAAGATGGAAGTTGTATCAATGATTTGATACAATAGGATGATAAAAGGTTGGTAGAGGTGAACTCATGGACTCCATATTTTCCATCCCATACAACCGATTATGTTCTGTTTTTGTGTCAGAGATTTTGTATTTCTCAAAATGCAAACATTGCTTTAGCTATGCACGCGACCTTCTCCCCTATATTGCAAGAGATCAACATCAGTAATCTATGTCAAATACATCGCAACACATGGAAAGAGCAATGCTGCTCTTCCCTCTCCCTGTACATCATTATTCTGCTAGATTAAAATAAAAACTCGTAATACATTAAAAACAGAGTATCAAGAATATCCATAGGCAGACTGTTTATGAAGAGATGGAACCGTAATATATCCTCCTTCAGTAATGTGTGAGTGTCTACCACATCATTACTGCATGTCAGAACACATAAGTCTCCTAAATTCACTATCTTTAAAGTTCCTCGGCAAAATGGGCAAGAGTCTGACCTTGTGTTCCTTTGAAATACAAAAGCAAACGAAGACTGCAACTTAAGAATCACAACTACTCTCCATCATTACCAATTGGCAGCGAAATACAATGGCAAGCAAAGGAGGAAAATGAGATGGGAGAATACCAGTCATGGTAGCAATTGATGCACATGGCATGACAGCAGTTCGGCAAAACTATTTTGGTACATGGCTCCAAACAGATCCCACACTCATATTCTCTCTCCAAATCTACATCTGAAAGCTTCTTCCACTTATCCTCTGATATCTTTCTGATTGCCATCCCCAAGCCATGAAATTCACCTCCAGTAGTTTTGAAGTCTAATGAGTCATTGTGGAGACACTGAAGAGTGGGTAATATAACAGCTGCAGTACCAAGTATAATCAGTAAGTGAAGAATCAACACAACACATGAATATTATATCATTCTACTCAAAAATTTATATTTTTAAAATTTTGAAAAACTGAATGTATCCTTTCAATGAATAAAATTATAATCATAGTTATACTCATGGTCTAATTATATCCTTTCGATGAAGTTTAACATTGTTTACATACAATAGACCAAGGACACCAACCAATTTACAATTCTTTTTTGAGGAAAAAATCCAATATAATTTGTTATTCTCTGATTTGAACTTTGAGTGGTAAGTAGATGAATAGGCTTGGTGAATTGGGCTTTTATTGCTCAATTCAAATGTCTAATGTGAGATTCAATGGTTCAATTTCCTAATTAGCCCAATCTAACATAGCCCCACTTTGAAAGTATGAGCCTTATAGTCGAACCCATTTCGAATTTTCGAGTTAAGACCCCTCATTGCCCTTCCAAATTTGCTTTAGAGTTCAAAGTGAGAGAAAAATAAGTGTCACCAAATTTTAACGAATCAATCACAGGTGGGGTGAACATGGCGTGAACATTGAAAAATATTCTAAGAATCATTGTATTGTGGGTAATTTGTATGGCTATTCTTATGAAAGAGATTTAGACATATAAAGTAAGTCTCATAAATGTCCTGGGATATTGAGCATTTAAGATTGTCCGAGAAATTTATTCGAATAGCTATAAATACCCTAAGGTCCGTTTAAGAATTTAGAAAATATAAATTTTATGTACAATGGCCAATTTACTTGAAGGGTCTTTTTTTTTTCCTCCTCACATTTTCTATGTAAAATTAAAAGAAGAGAGATTACAATTTTAAACTTCTAACTTGAATTTGAATATAGGGAACTGTTAGGACCCAGAGATGGTCTCGAGAGTTTCCACCCATAATTGTAAAATTCACTTTTTTATTTTTTAAAATTACAAACTCATTACAAAACAATTCCTTAACCTAAAAAAGAAAAGAAAAAAAAAACCCAAACCGGCAGAAACTCTTGAGAAAAATTGTCGGTGGCTTAACAATTTCCTTGAATATGCAAATTTGTTTGATATGCGAATTTGTTTGAGAAATTTCCTACCTTATCAGCATGATGTCATGCATTTTTTCACGAATTATTCATCCTTATTATGTTGATCGCATATTGTCTCTTGATATCCGAATTTGCCCATCCCGCATTGTGGACTACGATTTCTCCTCTAACATGGCATCGATAATTCTAATTTCTATATAATTTCATCTGAACTTCATATATAAAATGTATGCTTGGAAATTTATGCAACAAAACCTCAATCCTTGTAATCCCAAAGAATTTTCAGATGGTTTTAACATTAACGTGAGAATATTTTGCGTAAAACAAGTGGATTGCTTACTACGGATGTTTGATACCAGAGTTTAGTAAATGACAGTATTGAGAGATCAGACCTAGCGGAATAATAATAATAATAAAAGACTGAAAGGTAGAAGGAAAAGAATACTTAACCCGTCAAAGCAAAAAGAATAAAAAACGAGAAATTTTCATTGCCTGGAAGTTTCTCGGAGGCTGTGGGAAAGTTATGGATCAAGAAATCATAAGATAATGTATTTCACTCAAAATGGACTAAATCAACCGTGTAGTGCACTCAACCGTGTACTTACTAACAAAACTAATTCCAACTAATAAATTAGTTAGTAGAAGACTTGAAAATAAAAATATAAATAAACAGAAAAAATAAAAAATATGTGTAATCGTGAATTGTGCAACCGCCGCGTAATCATTTTAAAAAAAAGTGAATAAAATATAGAACTCATATAAAAAAAATAATTTTTTAATAATAAATTTCAATTTTTTTCAAAACGATTATATAGCATTTACGTATTTTACAATTGTATAGGAAATTGCACCACCAAATAAATGTCTTCTTCCTTCCTTGACATGAAAATACAAAATGATATAATATTTGACATTTTTCTCTAATCGTGATCAAGTTGCAATGGTAGTTGCCTTAATAGTTCCTACCTACTCAGTTTGACTGTGAGTCAAGTCAATTATATCAACCAAGAGAATAAAAAAAGAATGAGAAACGAGAAATTTCAATTATCTGGAAGTTTCTCGGAGGCTGTGAGAAAGTATCAGGAAATTATAAGATAATGCATTTTATAATTATATATACAATTACTCCACCAAATAAATACATTATTCCTTCTTTGACACGAAAATATAAAAGGATATAATATTTGACATTTTTCAATTTTAAAAAATAACAATAAACGTAGCATGATTTAGGGGGTGAGGAATAAGTCATTTGCATTTAAAATCCACCTCAATTCATCTCATTTTATCATTACAACCTTATCAAATTCTTACACAAAATATAATAAACAATACAACTTTTTCAAATTTCATAATAACTTTCTTAAATTTCCACACAAAATATAATAAATAATTCAATTTTTATTTTATTATTTATAAACTATCTTAACTCATCTCAATTCATCTCTAAATTCAAACCTCTGGTCTCCAACTATAGGAGTTCAAAATCAAGCAAAACAAGATATATTAATATACACCCATAGGCCAAATTGACGCCCCAAAAAAAAATTCAAAAAAAGAGATTAATAAATGAGAGATGACAGCTAAAAATGTTTTATTTGGACCGGTAGATGGGCGAGTGCCAACAAACACCCACTAACCAACCAAACTGAATGACAGATGGGCGAGTGTTAGTTGAAGTGATAACTTTTTCTCCAAAGAATTCAATGGTGAAAGTTTTGAATAATAGTGAAATTTTTTGAGTTAAGATGAGATGAAATAATTTGTAAAAAAATTGTGTTTGGATAGTGAGAGGAGATGATATAGTTTTTAATTTTTAAGATTTGAAAAATGTGTGGGTCCTACTGTTTTATTGAGTAACCGAATTGTACACTGTTCATGTTAGTTTATAATATTTTATACTGTTTATTTATTAATGATTTAAGTGGATGTTTTCAAAATTTAAGAGATGAAATATTGTTACTAGATAGCCAAAACTATTATACGGTACAACTTCAGATGATATGTTTTCATATGTATTGGCTAACCAAACCGGGTCTAAGAGTTTTGAAAAGTTTTAATGATTAGATAAAAATGTTGAAAATTTGAGATTTAAAAGTGTTCTATATTTGAGAAGGAAAAATCTGAAAACATTTTAAAATAGTTGTGTTGTCAAACGGATGGCTAATTTGTAAAATAACGTTTACATATTAACTAGGTAAAATGTCACTCATTATGTTATAAAAAAAAATATTATTATAAAATAGATCTAATCTTTATATTTAACCTATGTCATATATAAAGTTATTTAAAGCATGCAACTCTCCGTATTTTCTTTAAAAAAATTGATAAATCTGAAAGGAGATTGCTACTCCCACCTACAAAAGGTACCAAAATGTGCTAATAGTGTATTTTGTGTTTTTTTTTTAATGCATGTGTATTATATTTTTAAAGTACTAAAAAACACACATAAATATTTAAAAAATACAGTTTGATATACATATTGGGTACCTGCACAAATTATTTTCCAACTTAAAATCTAGAGTGCTTCTATCACATATGTTTGTCCCCTTAAACTTACCACTAATACAAATTACATTTGTTTTTTCTCTTAAATATTTTTTGAACACTGTAAACATATTTAAAAAAAAAAAAATACACCACTTCACTAATAATTATTTTTTAAATCTTTAAAAAATAAAAAATAAAATAAAATACTTGAATTTTAAGGGCAAATTCACATAGCAATTATCATTTTTCTAAAATTTATATAAAAAATCATTCTTTGATAATGTTTTTTAAAAAAAACGAAAATATTTATAATTGTGAATTATGTAACTACAATATAATTATTTTAAAAAAATAAATAAAATATAATATTTATATAAAAAATTAATTTTTTAATAATAAATTTTATTATTTTTTAAATTAATTATATAAAATTTATGTATTTTATAATTATACGTAAAATTATTTTTCTTAAAAGAGTCTATATTTAAAATAAATAAAAAATATATATATATAGAGAACCTGCGCACCTTCCCTATCCATTGCTGTAGTTGATTCCGAAAAGACGTGAGGTTGGTCGCCAGCTACTTTTCCCCACGTTTTCTTCATTATTTGTAGAGTGACAGCGACCAAACTGACATCTGCATTAACTTACGGACAGTACTGGAATCGACATTTAGGTTGATATTTAGATATTGAAGTGAGTTGAGTTGAGTTGAGTTGAGTTGAGATAATAAAATATTATTAGAATATTATTTTTTAATATTATTATTATTTTAGAATTTAAAAAAATTGAATTGTTTATTATATTTTATGTTAAAATTTAAAAAAATTATAATGATAAGTTGAGATGAATTAATCAACTGAACAAAACCTTAATTGAAGGAAGTGTACGAGGCAAATATATTTTTTATTTTTTGCAAATATATTTTTTATAATTATTTTTTACACAGTTTTCAATACTATTTTAAAAAATAAAAAATATTAATTCATTAATATTCACATTTTTAATCATTTAAATTAAAGAAATAAAAAATTAAAAATTTAACCGATCATTTTTAACAGTTCAACTAGATTTTCTGATAGCGGGCCGCCAAGACTTATCCTTGAGTTTACCGCTGAGTTTTTAAGGAAATGTAGCCTTTTCGAAGTTACTGTTTGAGTAATTTAATTAATTAATTAATTTATTTTAGTTAATGATTAATAAATTAATATATTTTTTAAATTTTTAATGATTAAATATGTTAAATAAATATTTATAAAAAAAATAAAAAACAAATTATACATTTGTGTTGGCAACTCAAACTCAGTACTCATTGTATCAGCGACAGCTAGTGTTTACAACACATGAAACGAAAATGAATCGTTGGTCTCTCCAAGTCCACATATTGTACGCACTCCCAAATTTATTTTCTTGAAAATTAATTTCGGTACGAATGCAGTCTATTCTATGTTAGATCATTTATACAATTAATTCTTGTAATAAACGTGAGAACTAATTAAAAATCTTTTACCCCTTTTATAATGAGTTCATTTCTTTAAAAACCAAATAATTCCAGATGACTTTCGATAAAAATCTATTCAAATTTAGATAATGTCTCTAGTCAGAAAATTGACATATCAAATACCTCTTATATTATTTATTATTTATTTAATATTATTCATTGTATTTATCTAGCAACGATAAATATTTTAATACATACTTAATATGTCTTTTCTTTTATATCCCCATATATGATATGAGATTGTTTTAAATGAAAGATAAAAGTTTAAAAAATATTATTATAATATTACTTTTTAAAATTATTATTATTTTGAGATTTGAAAAAGTTGAATTATTTATTATATTTTGTGTGTAAATTTGATAAAAGTTTAATGATGATATGAGATAAAACACTTTCCAAATCTAAATAGAACCTAATTATATTTGAAGAATTTTATATCACACTTTTTTATCGTAAAATAATTTGATTTAAAAAATAAATTTTAAATTTAAGATTAAATTAGAGTATATAAATATTGTGTAGTACAAAGACATCTTCCAAATTTAAGCATGAAGAAAATTTATATTTTATTTTTATTATTATTATTTTTTTCGATTTGAACTTGTACAAAGCTTTGGGCCTCGTTTCGATAGTGCGTTGAAATGATCTGTGAGTAGTAATAAAATTATTTGAGTTGAAATATTTTATGAGGTTTTAGAAAATAAAAGATAAAAAGTTGAATAAAAATATTTTAAAGTTAAAATATTGTTAGAACATAATTTGTTTTCATATTATTTATATTTTAGAATTTAAAAAAGTTGAATTTCTTTTATATTTTGTTTAAAAGTTTAAAAAATTTTAATTATTAGATAATAATTAGATGAGATAAGATGAGATAAAATTTAAAAATATTTATATTTGTAATATTTAAATATTGAGATTAGATATTATGAGATGAGATAAGATGAGATAGAACATCTTTATCCAAACCAAGCTAACTTCAAAGGGGTATTGAGAGTTCTCACCAATAAGTGTAAAATGCACTTTTTATTTTGTGTGCTTTTTTTCAAGTATTTTTTAAATCATTTTAAATATTTATAAAACAGATTCACAAATTTATTAAAATACATTACTTAACTATTAAGTAAAAAAAAAAATCAAATTGGTACAAACTTTCGAGATAATTTATTAGTGGCTTAGAGCATTTTCCTAGGGGGTACTGGGCAGCACTACAGCGATTGAGATTCCTTCCGAAGAATTCTCGTCAAAAGTTTATTTTTCATAATTTGTTTAATCTCCTTAAATATTTAAAAAAAATAAAAAAAGATATTAAAAAATAATTACTTAATTATTAAGTAAAAAAAATATTATTGGGACCCACTCTTGGTGGAATGTCTCGGTAGAATAGTATTTTTCTTTAAAAAATTATAAACATATATTATTTTTCACAATTCATTAAATAATTATATTTTAAAATGAAAAATATTTTGATAAAATATTTTATAAAAATAATATCCCTTTACAAAAATATCTGTAAAATGAAATATATTATAAAATTTTGTGTGGATTTTTTTGTTTTTTTCCCCCTAATCGGTATCATCTGAAAGCTGAAGCCCTCAATTATTCTGACATTGTCCAGATTAATGAGTTGTCATCGAATAAAGGCAAACTTCTAATCGACTTTCAGGTTTTGACTCAGTGCAAGCTAATCTCTGTACTCCCTTTGAATTCTTTACTTAGTTTCTAGTTGCCATGACTTGCACGCCTTTTGTGAACCGATTCCAACAATTTTCTAACGAAAAAGAACTTGGGATCTGATCGCTCAGCAGTTCGTGTTATAGGTTTGTATATCAACTCATCTCAATCTGGTCTCGTTTTTTTTTTATTATAATTTTTTTAAAATTTTTATATAAAATATAACAAATAATTTAATTTTAATTTTACTATTTATAAATTATCTTAATTCATTTTAATTTATCTCTAAATTCAAACCACTCGTCTCCAATCATAAGAGTTCAAAATCAAGCAAAACAAGATATATTAATATACTTCAATAGACCAAATTGACGCAAAAAAAAAAAAAAAAAAAAAAAATCAAAACAAAAGATTAATAAATGAGAGATGACAACTAAAAAAGTTTTATTTGGACCGGTATATGGGCGAGTGCCAACAAACACCCACTAACTAACCAAACTGGATGACAGATGGATGAGTGTCAGTTGAAATGATAACTTTTTCTCCAACCTAACCTGCTCGATCCCAATATTTTTCATCTCTAGGGAATATATTTAAAAATAAATAATGCTACTTATAATTTTATTTATATTTTTACTTATAAAACTTATTTTATTAATTTATTTTTATTTTAAATTCAAATTCTGAATTTTAAATTTTATAATCTTTAACATATTTAAAAATAAATAAAGGCACTCTTAAGTTTATCAAGTGCTCTGCCTGGCAATGGGCTGGGAAAGCCGGGGCGCACGATTTCTACCGTTAAGATCGTGCTCTTGGATGCCAAATACAAGCAGGCACGCAATATTCCCAAGCTCAGAGCATCTGGCTTGAACAACTAAAATTCAAATAAAATTAATGAGAAAATTTTATAATCTTCAATCTCACGTTTACCAACAATGAAGTGATTACTTTACATATTTGCACATGCAAGAGTGATTGTCTTGTCTGTACCAATGCACAACAATAGGACATACAGCCTGTCTTTGATCGTCATGTTGAAATTAACTTCCTTCATTTTTTAAATTATAACTCAAATCATACGAAAAATTAATTTTTACTCTTAGTTGCAGTATAGTTGTCATTATTTTTTATCATTTTCCACTTAAAATAATTCCCATCTACTTTTTTCTGGGAGTCAAGTCAACTATATGATATAGTCTTATATCAACCAAGAGGCCAGAAATGCGGTTCTAGTTTAGCAACTTCCTTCCTGAAGAAAAACATGGTTGATCTTGCCTCTAGCCTCGCCGGTAGTCTCTTGAAGAAATTAGGCTCTCTAGTTTATCAAGAGCTCTGCTTGGCATGGGACGTCCAGAGCGACCTGCATAAACTTGAGAGCACGATTTCCACCATAAGATCGTGCTCTTGGATGCTGAAGACAAGCAAGCAAACAACCCCCTTCTGAGAATATGGCTTGGACGGCTTAAAGATATCTTATATGTCGCAGAAGATGTAGTAGATGAAATTGACTACAAAGCTTTAAGGAAGCAAGCGATTACAACATATGGAAGCGTTATGGCAAAGGTATGCCATTTCTTTTGTTCCTTCATGGCACTTTCATCCCGTCTAAAACTAGCTCACAAAATCAAGGACATTAGAGAGAGGTTAGAGGAGATTAATGTTGAAAAGGATCAGTTTAATCTTACTGAACGGCATGAAGAGGTGCATGTCGTGTCCCAGTGGAGGGAGAAGATCCATTCCTTTATTGATCCTTCAACGGTCATTGGTAGGCATGGTGACAAAAAAATAAAAATAAAAAGGAGTTTGATGCACACAAATCCCACAAGAAATCTTAATATAATTGCCATAGTTGGATTAGGAGGTATGGGGAAGACCACACTTGCCAAGGCAGTTTACAATGATAGAATCGTAGTTAAGCATTTTCAGTTGAGAATGTGGGTTTGTGTATCTGGGGATTTTAGAGTTACAAGATTGGTGGAAGAAATCCTTAAATCTGCTGGTGGCAGAGTTGATAAGAATTCAAGTAATGAAGACACATTGCAGACTAATTTGAGAGAACTTTTAAAGGATAAAAGGTTTCTACTGGTCTTAGACGATGTCTGGAATGAAAATAGAAATAAATGGACTGAATTGAGACATTTGCTTAATGGAGGGTCCCATGGAAGTGTCATTGTTGTAACGACACGTAGTCGCAAGGTTTCTTCCATTTTAGACCCTATTTACACACATTCTTTAGAAGGTCTATCAAAAAAAGAATGTTCGTCTTTGTTTGTGAAATGTGCATTCAAGGAAGGAGAAGACAAACTATATCCAAATCTCTTACCAATTGCGGATGAAATAGTGAAAAAGTGTAAAGGGGTTCCATTGGCTGTGAAGAGTTTAGGTGGTCTACTTTATTCAAAAGTCGATGAAAGGGAATGGGAATTTGTGAGAGATAACGAGATCTGGGAATTAGAAGAAAATGAGGGAGGCATCTTACCTGCATTGCAATTGAGCTATAATCAAATGCCAATTCATTTGAAGAAATGCTTTGCCTATTGTGTTAATTTCCCAAAGGATTATGAATTCGAGAATATCATCTTAATTGAACAATGGGTGGCATATGGATTAATCCTCCAAATGTCTGCTAACAAAAAACAAGAGTTGGAAGATATTGGAGACTTGTACATTAAAGAGTTAATGTCGATATGTTTCTTCCAAGATCTTGATGAACAACATATTTGCGTGTATTCCTTCAGAATGCATGATCTCGTCCATGATCTTGTGCTCTCTATTGGCCATGAAGAGTGGTTGGAAATAGACTCTGAAAATAAAGACGTGGCCTCGACAGTTCGTCATTTGTCAATTTCATCTAGTGACCAACAAGTTTCGAAGTTCTCGAACAAGTTAACTAATGTGAGAAGCATCATGTACCGAAACGAACCACACGTGTCCTTAGTTGAAGCATGCATCTCAAGATTCAAGTCTTTACGTGTGCTAGCTATACCTGATTCAGATTTTGAGAATTTGCCAAGTTCCATTGGTACTCAAAAGCATTTGAGATATCTCAACCTATCTAATAATCAGTCAATCAAGAAGCTTCCTAATTCCATTTGCAAGCTACACAATTTGCAAACCTTGTTGCTTGGTGGATGTGAGAACCTTGAACGACTGCCCAAAGATATGAGGAACATGATCAACCTTAGGTTTCTTACGATATCAACAAGAGATACATGTTTGCTTGAGAATGGAGTATATTGCTCTAATTCTCTTCTAATTTTAGTTATGTATAATTGTCCAAAACTCGAATGCTTGTTTCCACAAATGGACAGGTGCCTCACCAACCTTCGTACATTGGTTTTTTGGAAGAAAAAATCTAAATCACACTCTACTGTTTGTAGAGTCCCCAGCACACTCAACGTGCTGGGGTGAAAAATAAAAATAAAAAAATAAAAAAATTCTTCACAGTGTGCTGCGGCTTCCGGCTGCTCCCAAGCATTTCTCTTTTTGGAAATGTGAAAGTTTGACCTCTTTGCCACCTATTATCAAGCACCTAACACACCAAGATCTCTTCACATTGTACATTTTTGAATGTGAAGAGATCTATTTGACGGGAGGAGGAGGAGGAGATGCACATGACCTCAATTTGAGACTCCAAATCTTGTATATAAAAAAATTACCGAAGTTGGAGATTTTACCCGAATGGCTCCTAGGATCTGCAAACACTTTAAAGCACCTACGTATCAAGAAGTGTGAAAATCTGAAGGCGTTGCCAGAGTGGTTACCAACTCTGAAATCACTTCAGACATTGGAGATCATTGAATGCAATGAGCTATCATCTCTACCGGAGGGGATTCATCATATGAAAACATTGAGAAAAGTGAAGATTAAAGATTGTCATGAACTCGTTACACGTTTAGAAGACTGGTCCAACATACCAGAGCTCGAACTCGATTATGAAGATGATCAAGAAGATGATGAGGATTCTGAAAAAGGTGAAGATGATGAAGAAGATGATTAGGTAATGTGAGTTTGTCTTTTTATTTCAATCGTAAATCATTTTTATAATCACATATTATATATGTTAAGTTTTATTACTCTCCTCTTAAATTTTATATATCTATGCGCATGGATTTGCAGCTTCGGCCTTAATTCGACGAGCCATGAGTCGAAGTGAATGCCAGCTTGAACGGACATAGCTCTGATCGGTACCTATATAAATATATATATATATATATATGTTATTTGGATTGGTGAATAATAATGTATTTGCTTCGGTACCTGTATCTACCTTTTTTCAATGTATAAAATGCTTCACTTGTACTGTTGGTTTCGTAAATGCATGTGTGGAATAATAATGTATTGGCATGAGTACGGCCGAGATTGATATTTTATTATTATTTCTTTAAAAAATCCCAATTTCCATTGAAGCCCAAAAACGTGGCATGATTTAGGGGGCAAGGAATAAGTAAGTCTCCAATCACAATCATAGGAGTTGAAAATCAAGCAAAACAAGGGATATTAATATACACACATAGGCCAAATTGACGCCCAAAAAAAATTCAAAAACAAAAGATTAATAAGTGAGAGATGACAGCTAAGAAAGTTTACTTTGGCCCGGTAGGACTGAAATTAAGCAAAAGAGAGAGTAATAACAAACACCCACTAACCAGACTTGACAAAAGGAAAAGGAAAAAACATTATCAAAGACCCAGTGACCCCTTGCTAATTGTAGTGTCTTTTTACTAGTTGTGGTTTAAATTTTTAATGCCATAACCAAATGATTTAGCTGTTAGATCATTTCAAATCACTTTATTTTTCTCTTTTCAGTTTTATATCATCTCCCTCCCTCCGAACAATATAATTATTCTAATGGAGCTTTTGTATGAGGTAGCTCACTTGCTTCTTTTATATTTTTTTGGACAATGTTAGGTATCCCGTTGGAAGCTTCCTACTCTTTTTTTTTTTTTTTAATTTTTTTTCCTTCGTGATTAAGAAAGTATTGTTCAATAATATTGTGAATTTCTTTTTTCTTTTTTAAATATTTTATAGTGTTAAAAACATTATGTGAAAAAACTTAAGTTTTTTTTTTCACATTATTTTTTTAACACTTTTAATACTTAAGGAAAAAAATTCACAATATTGTTAAATAACACTTTCTTAATCACTAAATAAAAAAAATAAAAAAATAAAATAAAAAATTAGAGTGGGAGCTCGAGTGGCGAGACCCATATAAGAATTGGGCCTATAAGCCTATAGAATTTCAAATCATATTCTCAATACAACATAAGCCTATAATATTTCATGAGCTTATAAACAATTAATTAAACTTTTTAACTAAATACATGTAAAAATAAAAAAATCAATATTCATCATGTAAAATGCATGCAACATACAAGATGCAATCAACTACATATTACATTGTTTGAATTAATTTGCTAAGAATATTACAAAACATATACATTACTTTAATTAAACTCTAATACATAAAAATTAGAAATTTTTCCAGGATTACTTTTCAATGCCACAACATAGGCAGCACCATTTTGGCAAACAGTTGCAAGTTTTGCTAGGGGGCTTCTTCTTGGCAGGAGCATCAAATCCATAAAGTGCTTGCCTTCTAAAAACACATCCAGTCCCAACATATATGATTTAAGTTGAATTGGGTTCATATAAGGATTTAAGTTGAATTGGGTTCATATAAGAATTGGGCTTGAAGTAATGGTCTGACCCATATGTTGGGTCCAACCTTTCAAACCTTTGGATTTAAGTCCATTAGGCTGAATCATATCACAAGACCCATGTCCATGGGTTGACCCAGAACGGTTTGACCATTGACCTTGACTTGCTTGACCAGTCGACCCGACCTGTTTGAATGGATTCAGATCATAAAATATAATAATAATTATTTTTTTTTCAAAAAAAAAAAAGAATTTAAAAAATTTATTTCTCTTAATATCTCAATAATAGATATCATTTAATATTTTCTTATTTATATACATAATTATTTTTTTAAATATTCAATTCCAATTCATACATATGGCTTAGAGAAATTAATGTGATATGTCGCTTAAGTGACTTCTATCATGAAAATTTTCTCCTTGGCCTAAAAAGGTGAAATTTAGTGAATTGCATCTAGTTACATCTAAATCCATGTGAATAAAAATCAGCCCAAAGGAAGATTTTTATTTGGTCGAGTCCTAGATGATATAAGGCAGTTAATTGTAAATTGTGTAATTTTTGGGATTATCCTGTCCAAAAACTTGATTGCAATGATGCACTAGGTATCTCATAAGGGCTCATTTTTATAAAATCATAAAATTTTCTTTTAATTTTATGTCAAGTTGTCTAATTGATTTTGTTGATCAATTAAACTAAAGCTTGAATGATGATAATTATGGGTCAATACATTAAAATTGTGAGATATTTATTTATTGTGAATTTATTTTGTTTCACTTCTAGTGAATGCATATATGATATGTGTCAATTTGAATAACATTCAAATTTTTAACGGATCTAATTTGGCAAAATAGAAAGAGCATGTTACTATTGTTCTTGAGTGTATGAATTTGGATTATGCGCTCCGGGTTATGAGCCTCCCAAACCTACTGATCAGAATTCTACTGATTAGAAGACAACTTATGAGAAATGGGAGTGCTATTATTGCACGAGTCTTATGATAATAAATCATTCTATTCGAGGTGCAATGCTTGGAAAGAAAAATGCCAAGAAGTACCTAAGTCAATTAGCAGACTAATTCGTTACAATGGAAAAGGTAGAAACATACGCTTCCTAGCAAACTTGTCTCAATGCGGTATAATGGGAATATAAGAGAGTATATTATGAAATGTCAAATCTTGTTACTAGCTTGAGAGCACTAAAGTTAGAGTTTTCTTATCAAATTCTTGTGCATCTCATTATGATTTCCCTTCCTGTACATTTTTGTCCCTTTAAGATTAATTATAATACTCAAAGGGAGAAATGGACTCTTAATGAGCTCATTGCTCATTGTGTGCAAGAGGATGAAAGGTTGAAACAATAAATGTTTGGTACTTAGTCCCTCTGTAAAAGACCTAGTGAGGATCTGTGGTGCCATGGGTGCCAGCCATACGACAACACCCAAGATTTGAATCGGGTAATTAGGCGTTCAACATTCGCTAGGAAGTGCAAGTGGAAGGAAAAGATATATGGTTTGTAGCGAAAAAGTGAAGGTTTAGTCTAAAAGCTAGATATTATAGTACCATTAATTTAATAAAACTCATACATGTATTTCCACAATATCCACATGATACTTCATTCCTTAAATAATTATACACATGTCTAATTGCTTGATTTGTAAACCCCAAATAAGGTCGATCAAATACACTTTGTCGTCTGACTACTATTTACAAGTACAATTTCCATAGGCTGACAAGTCCTACAATAAAAAATAGGCCTACTCGCTTATTGCTCGGGCTGGGTTGGACATGGCTCAAGGAAAATAGATCGAAGTCTAGGCATGTTTTTATGTAATATATGAACTTATGTATGGTAAAAGGACTTTATAATTTTATTTAAATGATTACAACTGCAAACACTCTTTTAATTTTCAAAATATGCTTGAGTTTTAATTAGGGGTGTAAGACTATTGATCCAAAATCGATAGTCTTATTGGTCGGTTTCAGGGTATGGTTTTTTTAGACTAGACCGGACCAAGACTGACCGAATGTATATATATATTTTAATATTATATATAATATATTATTTTATATAGAATTTGTGTAAGTTAATTATTTAATATTCATTAACCATATATAAAATGTTAAAGAGATCACTTAATTTTAGTTTTACTAATTTAATTAATTTTGTGTATTAATTTTTATGTTAAAAAAAAGAAAAGAGGAAAAAAAAATGTTCATGGACCAAATGAACGCACCGGACCAATAGCTAATGGTTTGATCCGGCAAAAATGATAGACCAAAGTTTCGGTCCGTGGCCCCTCCCAGATTGGACCAGACCAATTATATCCCTACTTTTAATTTTAAGATCTTTTACCCTGGGAAGGAAAAGAAACATTTTATAAATGTCTGTAATTCTCATTTCATATTCTAAAACTACCTTTTAAACCCCTTAAATCCCACTACAACCATGAGTATTACATTTTTGCAACACACAACCTATTTAGTGTCAACAGTCAGTAGCCTTTAGCCGCCTCCACATACGATGCTCTTCCATCTTAACATTCCCATTCTTAAGAGCTTTGACTAATATTTCCCCTGCTCTACCAGCCTTCACTACAAACCTGCATACATGCATTTTGTAGTTTCCGCGGCCAATAAACTTCTGGAAGAGATTTTCAACCATTCAAAGCTCCATGGTAAAAAGACTTTAATGCCTTCAAGCTCTCCCTTCTAGAATGATCAACATACCATTCTGGCTTCCTCCCCCTATACTCTTCAAGGCCAGAAATCGATTGGAGGTATTGGAACATCATAGCACAAGCAGTGTTTCCCACCCAAAGAGATTTCGCAACCCCCCTTCTTCCCTCTACCTAAGACAGTCTCCACCAAGGAAATTAAGTATGCAACACTCATCCTTCCTAATGACATTGAACGGCATCCACCACTACTTCGACAAACAACCGTTATCCCATCCTCTATCCCAAACGCAAAAAGCTTTGCCTCAATAAAGACTGATAAAAAAATCGATACTGTATGCAATCCACCAACGAAACTTACAGACATAAGATGAATTTTGGATACAGTTTTGCGACAGGTACCCGGGGTTGGGTACCTTTGGGGGAATCGGCTGGCATTGTCAGCCGATATATTAAAAACAAAAAAATAAAAACACAGTGAAATGAAACCCAACTGAAGAAAGAGAAAGGAGGAGTGCCATTTGGGAGAGAGAGAGCGCCGGCAGTCTAAGAGTGAGAGAGTGTCGTCTGAGAGAGTGCCGTCCTTGAGCAGTGAGGAACATATTTATTCGTTTTACTGAAGTTTTCTTTGGATATGAACATTGTTTATTTTGAAAAGAATAGATCCAGATGAAGAAGAGGAGCTTGATGTGTATCTATAGACAAAATCTAAATATTGGTTTTAAAGTTTGGATTTAAAGTTCAGTACGAAGAAGAGGGGCTTGATGTCTCTTGTAAAAAAGTTTGGATATTTCATAATCTAAAATATGGGAAATTGGGATTTAAAATTTCAGTTTCAAGGTGTTAGAACAGATTACAAAGAGATGTAGTAGCAGCAAAGTGGAAGAAAGTGAAGCGAAATATGTCTCTTCATGTTCACTGTCATATAAGTGGAGGCTGCTTTCTCTTGGATTTGTTTGCTAGGCTCAGATACTTCATCTTCTGCAGAGAACTACCAGTGGTAAAAAGTCTCTTATTAATTCCCTCTTATTTTTATTTCCAATTTTTTGTTGAATCAGTCGCTTATGAAAGCAAGATTTGTATGAACATGTTTTGAAGGCCTTTTTCCAAGGAGATGGGTATTTGTTCAAAAACAATTCGGAATTGCAGGAGGCTTTGGTCTGGGTTTACTTTCACAATGACGAAATGATGCAGGCAAGCCCAGAGCTTATCAGAAAAATACTCGAGCCATACCAAGAAAATTGCAAGTTTCCGTGGATAGATGAAGAAGACGAACCGTGCTCTATTCGTGAATGTTGGTGTTCTGTCATTTGGGTTAAACTTAAAATGCGCCGTTTTAATTTTTTGAGGGATGGGTACGCGGGGGTTCCGCAAGCCAGATGCAAGTAGACTTTTTGTTTTGGATAACCCAATTTGAAGTACTAGTGTCAAGAAACTAACAGTTAGAAAAGACAGATGAAGAGACTATCTCCTATGAGAATCACCTGAGATTTCTGTGTGTGTGTGTGTGAGAGAGAGAGAGAGAGAGCCATGTATAAAATGACACTTAGAAGAACGGGTTTTTAACAACTTAGAAGACAAGTTTTACAATTTAAAATTAAAATAATAATAATAATAATTTCTTGTAGTGAAGGGTGGAAATGAAAAAAGAAAGAGAAAAAGAGAAAAGCAAGGGAAGGAATATCTATTGCTTCTAGTTTGTTGTTATTCCACATGAATACCTATTTGCTTCTAAGTTATAAGTAATATTCCTCACCCCATAAACTTGTCCTTCTCCCCAGGAGAAATAAGGAAACCTTAGTCGATGTTCCTCCAAAGTCCTCTAAGAAAAGAACCAACTTAATGTCCAGTTTGTTGTATCCCACATATCAACACTAAAAGGAAGGCCAATAACATCACTCTTTTAAAATGCAAGGTTTTAGAAATAACAATTCCAGCTACATCATTTACTTCGATGATGTATGCAATAAATCAGCGTAATGTAGAAGTCCTACTGGAAGAGAATGGTATTCAGCTAAAATTAACAAATTAAATGAAATTCAAACAAATAATATCCAAATATCCACTAAGCCACTCTCCAATTGTGTGTGATAAAAGTTGAAGCCAGATTCAGATGCAATAAAACCAAATTGATTCATAAAACTTGCCCCGCCCTGTCTTAAAAAGCCCCTCCTGTACTGCCATGTAAATTCAAGCTGACGATTTAATTATCTACTACCAATAAAAAATTTCATTTCTGCATCCTCTTTGACAATAATACTCAATCCTTCATCCAAGGCATAAGAAATATACAAGGACTATCACCAACATTTCTCCATAGATATCTATGTGGTGTGTAAATGTGGTTGACCATAGGCATGAGCTTCCAGTAACATAATCAGAGTGTTCAACAAGGTAATAGATCCACCTACTTCAGTCCTAGGAAGCATTTTCCGACCTCGGTTGCATTGTTCAGAAATATATATATATATATACCAAAATAATGTAAGTATTCATTGTCTTTTTCAATTGCATTGCACATAATAACCCTTGAGTCTATAAGATGATTGTCACTTAAAGCAAGGACCAAAAATCACTTAGACATGCTATAACCACAACCAAAAATTCTGCAGTATCTCATCATCTCTACAAGTAGCCAAAAGCTATTTGGCCAGCAATCTCCAATTCACACCTAGTTCAAACTCAAATTCCAGGGTTGATGCCACAACCGGGCAAAGTCTCCCAAGAAATATTACTCAAATAAAATCACTTAATAAAAACAATGGTAGTCTTTAGAAGCTAGCAAAATTTATAACAAACTGCGATTGAACAACGAAACAAAAATAAGAAAAAACAAAAGGTCAAATGAATGGCCCCTGATATTTTCACAAGATTATGTAATTGTCAAAATCAGCTGATATAATATTTCTCAATTAATTATCAGAAAGAAAGCATACCTAAGGTATGGAACATGTGAATTTACATGACAAACCATGTGTCTGAATTTAAAAAACAAAATTTCTGGCCATGCTTTACCAAAAATCTCATTCTAAAGTCACCAAAATAAAAAAATAAATAAAAAAGGGAGAGAGAACACCTGTAAAGTGAACTTGTGGTTTTTGTCATGCTCACACAACTTGGAAGCGAGAACAGTGTAATACTTATTAAATACTTTCTCCTGTAAACAGCATTCTACAAGAACAAGCATGATCTCTCTGTCCTGTGAATATATGTGAAAATTAATAATTAGAAAATTAAATACAGTTGTCAAAATAAGGAGAAAACCACGAGGCACCCACCTGCTTTCCATGTAAATCCAACCTTAGAAGCTTCTCAAATGTATCAATGTAGTCCAACCCACTCATTACTATACAAAAGATCGCCCTTCTGGCATCTGTGTTCATCCTCTGTGCAGCAGCAAGCTGCAGCATTTTTTGGGCTTCAAGAATCTCTTTGTCTATATTGCTGGCAACTTCTTTAACATTGTCCACTGTGGAAGCCATGTCACCAGACAACCACCATTGGCCCTTCTTCTCAGGATCAACAAGCTTGCTCCATTTGAGCCTTCTAATTAAAACATCTTCTACCCCTAACTGAAAATAAAGAGTAACCAAGGACTCAATGTCATACAAAAAGATAATGAAAAATTGAATTGTCTTCCTAAATCAAATCTGACACTTATTATTTCGAGAAAAGCAAAATGTTAAAATAAATTTAGATTATCTTGAGTTTCCATGAGCTATCCCTATTCCTAGTCATACTTTCACGCCTAGAGTAATGATACACTTCTTTTTGGTACTGGCCATCCGGGAACAAGGCCCCAACTAATCTCAGGGGTGCACAGACTCTTGATGAGGAGTTTACTGCAAGTGCACCCCGGGCAATTAGAATTCTATTCGATGGCCCCTAGAAATTGTTTGAACCCAAGGGTTCAAACCTTAGACTTGGATGAAGCATACCACCACGACCAAGGTTCGTACCACTTGAGCTAACCCCTAAGGGTTGAGTAATGATACACTAACAACCCATTTACAACTAATTTTTACAACTTTGATTTTTTTTTTTTATTGGCACCGGGTGTCGTTATTGGCACCGGGAGAGAAGTTCTTTTTTTTTTTTTGTCAGGAAGAGGTAAACTTCGAGATGAGACCATATAACTCACAATTTTACATTGGCGTGCCAAAAAGAAGTTTCGAGAGAGCGACCTCATGGATTTTAAGGAGAGACAATAATCATGGGGAAGGAGCAAAAACATTTTTATGTACCAAGTAAAACATGCCAGCTATGACTAATGTAATGACAAAGTGGTCAATGTTAAATATTAATCAGAAGCAAAAAAAAAAAAAAGAAGCAAAGTACAAGAAACAAAAAAAAAGAAAGAATTATAAATTAAAACTCCTAGCTAAATTGAGACAAAATGACACCATTAGCGCAAAGAAATTTTATGATAATATGTGTATTTAAGTAGAGGAAAAACAAAAGATTTCAAAATACCCAACGCATACAAACTCCCATCTTACCATATAGCATTCCATGAATCAAAAGGAGAACCCACCACAATTTGTTTGGTAGATCCCAACACATTTTTTTTCCCCCCAAATTATGTACACAATGAAGTTCATAATCATTTATAAGGTTTCGGTACCAAGCTATTATAGTCAATGTATGAACCAAAACATGTTCACTGTTGTCTTGAAACTAGAATGTATATTACTTGGGTGCTTCTCTTAAAAACAATCTATCTTAAAATGAGTAATAAATAGGATGCACCCCTTATTGTGCTTTTTTACTGCAACTTGCTATTACTAGGAATAATATTTATCATTTCAAGAAAATTAACAGGTACTATTTGGACTCTTTACAGTCTTAACATTGTAATTGGATCTATGATATGATCTCAGAGACAATCTCCCACCGCGACACCAGTGGTAGCCCCTTAAAAGTTAAAAGTCAAGCCTCCTCAAACCAAAACCTATCCTCCCAAGTCCCATTACAAAAATAACAAAGAGTAATAAAACATTCTAGAAAAATATGCTGAAACTAAATGTTAAAAGAATGAAACTATTAACTAGAAAGACCTTTTGTAGCCATTTCTTTATCCGGGTGTGATGAGCGGGATCCTCTTCAGGCCTTTTATTGTTGTTCTTGATGTCACATATGGTTTCAAGCATGAATTCCATCTGCAAGCATCACCAATTACAATCTCTGCAATTATGAAACAAAAACAAAAGGAGAAGAATTCATAATAATGCTAAAACGTTTAATAAACTTGCTCTCTTGCTATTTATATTTTGTTGGCCAACTCCAGAAGAAGCTTTCAACTCATTCACCCTATTCTGAATACTGAGAATAAAAATTTTCATTGCAGAAGGATCATCACTCCTTATTTTCATTCCACAGCCTGTGCAGTTAATAGTAGTTCAAATCAGACGAGTTGCTGATGCCATCACGCAATTACAAAAGATAGAACAATAACTTCATGCTATCATAAAATATAGAATGCAAACACTAGAGCATGCAGACAAAACAAAGCAAACAATAATACCTGGTTATTGGATATATATCATGATGTTGATTTTAAGCACAAAATCGATATTATATAAAATGTGTGACATGCAAGCACTTGCCAAAAAATGGATCCCATTTGCAAACAATAACTGGTTTGGAAATATACATGATGCCGATTTTAAGCACAAAAACACAATATAAAGTGCTTGATATGCAAGACTTACTAAAAATGGACCCCCTTGAAGTTTAAAGTTGATAGAATTCTGATAACAAGGTATAAAAGCCAAAAAATCCACATATACAAAGACCAAATATCAAAAGTTTAAAGGGGCTTACATTGCAAAGTTGTCAAGATGGTTGAGACATCTATCTCCGTTAATCGCTTGCTCAGCATTATCAAAAAGCCATATATCAACTCACTGAAATGAATCGTCAGAAATACAGCTATTAGAAAGGATTGCTACATACTGTACAAAAATTTAAGGCACACTAACTGAAACAAACAATGAAACTTCTGCACAAGGACACATCACTCATCAAGCAACTACTGCAATTTAGATAGCTCAAGTTAGGGATTCAGTCACTCATGTTGTTCCTTGTAACACCCCAATGAAACGCCCAAATCACATGGCCTATACTCCAAAAGGACTAGTCAATGATACAATTGGAGCCCTATTGGAACATTATAAAGAGCAATAACTTCTTCTTCCCAAGCAATGCGAGATTCCACACACCACCTACCCTTATCCTTATCATATGGGGTATCACATTCCTGATGCTGGATATATGCCCAAAACATGGACAAATCATGCCATAATATCATAAAGAAAACTGCTTTCATTTCAACAAAAACACAATGTCCCAATACACTCTTTTCTTTTGAACGGAGTTGAAGCAATTTCAGAGCTATCATAGAATGTATAGCCTCATCTCTTACAACAAATTTGAATGTAAAGGAACTGATATTTACAGTATGTACATCACATCTGTGCATGTATTCATCATAGGATTAACTCTGCCTTCAAATTGAAGCATGTATCTTCACATGTACTGATTTTTTTTTTCACCTCTTGCCGTGATAATTTTACAGAGTAAGAGTCCAAGTTAACATAAGTTATTTACCTTGAGCAAACTCCAAATATGTACAAATAGGATAGCAGAAGAGAGAGATTTCGCAAAGAAAGAGTGTCTTCTTTGTGGTATTCATCCTGGGTAAAAAAACATAATTTTTCACAGTATATTTTTCTAATTTTTTTTATAAGTAGTCAAAGAATTTTGTAGGGAACAACTAGCAATAATGACAGTTTGATCACCTCAAAACATAGAGCAAGAGAAGCCATAAGTTTTGCACTGAAGTCAATTCCAACCAAACATGCCATCCGTGCAACAAAAGCGCCAAAAACAACAGCATACCTACACAAAGAGCAGAGGGAGTTATTAGGGGAAAAAAAAAAAAAGAAGGGGGAAAATAATAATATAGGGTCCAGTTTATATATACAAATAAAATAGCTCCATCTTGTGACATTCAACAAGTTTTCTGGATTGACATAATCCACAAAACCCAAAAAAGAAAAAAAGAAAAAAACTTTTTATAAGAAAATAATCATTATCCATCAAAACTCCCTTGTATATGAAATTTTGGTCGTTGGATCAATAAAGCTGACAAAGTATATAAATGGAATAATGAGTCAACATTAATTAATTAAAATTTCCGAAATAAAATTTAGAAGCAAAGCCATCTATAGAGTAAGGAACAGAAAAGTTTTGATTTTTCTTTTCAACATTACTGCCAAATCTATCGAAAAGAATTGAACTCTCGAAGTTCTGTTTGCAAAAGATAGAAGATGTGTTTGGGGACTCTTTCATAGATACAAAAGATCTATAACAAAACAATTAACAGTAAATAAATAAATAAATTGTACAAAAAATATATTCGAGGATTTCTTTAGATAGATAACATATTCACTCCATATAAAACGCAGTTTCCAAAATTAAATTGTTCATTTTCCTCTTTCTAACATACGTTCCTTCTTTATGACGTAAGCAAATCTTGAGGGCAAAAATTATGTGATTTATCTGCCTCTTTTATCCAGCGACTGCGAGACTCATCATGCGTGCCGAACCACGATGACGTGGTTCAAAAGATGTCATGCAACTTCTAGAGCACGTCCAGTGTTTTAAATGTGCTGAAAATATTATAAAGAGTATTTCCAGTGTTGTTGAACTAAACTTGATTTTAAATACGACAATTCTAATATTCTTGAAGAGTTCTAAAAATATTATAATTGTCAGAAATTATTTTAATATCATTATTAAAATGATTTCAACTATTTAAGATATTATGTGGTTTAGATTATGTTAAAAGCTTTTATTAATTAGATGATTTTATTCTCTTTAATATGTTAAGTGAGACTTCATCATTTTATTAATAATAAAGGAATATTATTTTATAAACTAAATTTAGTTTAAAATAATATTCTACCTTAATTCCTCTAAAAGTTTTTAATTAAGTTAATATTTTACATATTTTGAAATCAGTATTTGAGATCTATCGTTAGATCGTTACTTGGATCCCGAACGAAGGGACTGGGTTAAATACACAGACCCCTCCCTTTCTCCCTCACTTTTCTCCATCTCTCTCTCTCTCCTCCCTCTCCCTCAAGTGTACGCAGTACGCTGCATCTCTCTTGCCCGATGCTCCATCTCACAGCCCGGCGCCATCGTGCGTCGGCAGCTCTCACCTCCACCACCGCCGGCATCCCCATCGTCGTTGTCCCGCGCGGCAGCTTCCCCTTCCCCCACGCGAGCAACTCTCTCCTCTCGGTTTCCTCACTTCGCATAGCCTAACGCCGCCTTTGCAGCCCCGCCGCTGGCCACCAGCGCACCTCTAGCCATCATCGGCGATAGCCCCATCGAACCCAACCCTTCACGGCAGCTCTCTCCCTCTCTTTCCGAAACGGGTTATCACACGGGTTCCTTACCTGTTCACCATCGTGTGCCGCAGTACACGGCCACCCACGGGCTCCAAGCACTGTCGCGATCTCCCCCTTCCTCCTCCACATGACCGGAGGCCCATAGCCTCCCCTTGATCCACCACATGAGGCTCCTCCTCAGCATGGGTTTTACCCCCTCCCCGGCCGTGCACCGCCACCCACGGCATGTAACCGCCACCTTCAGCCTCCTCAAGCCACCACCAAGCCATCCTGACCACCCTTGGCCCCGATCTGCCATCCATGCACGCACACTCTCCCTCGCTCTCTCAAGGGCTTTTCTCCCTTCTTACACAGCCATTCCCTCCCTCCTCCACTGTGGCGCCACCCCAGTGCCATCATGAGCTCCACCGCACCTCCCTTAGCCGAACCTTAGGTCCAAACCACCACTTTGAGTGGTGGTTAGTCACTGCATGTGATGGATAGCCACTGCGCGTGGCTAATCACCACTGTACACGGCTAGATCCGCCGTGTTATGCTCCTTTTCACCACTCCAAGACTACCATGAGCACTTCCAAGACCACACCTAGCTATCCAAATGCCTAAACGGTTCCCATACGCGGTTTAGCCACCACGTACGACCCTTCCGACGTCTTCAACCGTGACGGTCAACGAGCAATGCACGGGTTATCCCGTCGATGGTATAACTCTCTATCCCTTGTTATTATGTTAGATATTGATTAGTTGACTAGGTTGTGGACTGTGCTGTTGGTATTGTGGAGTTGTGTTATTGTGATGTGGTGTTGTGTAATGAAGTGTTGGGCATATCTGTGCAGTGTGGAGAGGTGATATGCTGTGTAGCAAAGTGTTGGGCTTGTATGTGTAATGTGTTGTGAAGTGTTGTGGACTATGCTACATAATGTGGTTATGGAGCCTGTACTGTATGGGTGATGTGGTGTATGTAGAATGGGAAGAGTACACGCTGAGTGTACTCTGTGTGGCATGATGTGTATGAAGGGAGTACATGTGGACTGTACTCCGTATGGCAGAATGATGCACCATATGGCGGGTACGCCGTAATTATCTTCAGAGGTGGGGTGTGTTGGGCAGTTCAAGCACATCGGTCATATTTATCTTCTTTGATTCCTAGTGAGTGCCAAAAAATTTTTGGCCTCCCATATATTTCTTATTCTATGCTTTGTTTGCTCGTGGATGAGATTTTTCGATCCATGGCAGATGAATAGAATTCTCCCATGGCTACCCAGAAATCCGCCGTGAGCCTTTGTTTCAACACATGGAGAACAGAGTACGACCACCTCCCATATATGCCGTCCGTGTTTTCTTCCATCGCCACGCCGGTGGAAGCTAGCTTCAAACGGGATGCTTCACCTCCAAAAGCCCAATCCACCACCACCGAAAGTAACCCCACTATCGAGTTGTCCACACCGCAATCTCCCTCGAAGCTGCACCCCCACGAACTCCCCACAACCCACGTCCACAGCCCTATGTTTAGTTAGCAGCACTGTAACCTCGATGCACCACCACCTTAACCCATTTTTCCTCCACCGTGAACCACCGTCATCCAGTCACCTGCTCAAAGAAAACCAAATATCTATGTTTTTAAACATGGAAACAGAGCATGTTTTGTGCCCAACCAGTTTTCGTCGGAAGTTGCGCTAGCAACTTGCCACCAGGGCAGCATGGCCTAGCCATGACACATGGTCCCAAGACTTTTCACCACGTCGTCCAATTATTTCCGTTACTCCTTTGTGTCGCTTGACGATATGCTTCCTCTCGGTCCCTTTTCGATTAAACTCTCTCTCTAAACTCCACCACATGCCACGAAGGATGCCGTCGTGAGTTCACAAGTATGTTTATTTTTCTTCGTCTTCAATTCATCTTCTTCTTGTTTCTACTACTTTCTCTTCTGTCGAGCGGCTGCACCATTTCTTCTCGTATCTAGCTTTGCGAGCGTCCAGAGGTGTACACAGGTAAGCCCTAATTTACTGAGATCTATTGTTATTCTGTCACTCCAAATATGCGTTCTGGAAGAGGATGCTTTGATTTGCGTTCAATCAAAAAAATTTCTTCTACTAATGGATTCGTGTGGTTGTATGTTGGATGCTATATTTTTGTTTTTCTCTTGGAGAGAGTTTTGTTTTCGTTATCTTGTAAACCTAGAAACATATGAATATTTAATTGAGACTTTCTCATATTGTGCATTGCTCTTTGTCTATTAGTTATATATATTTTTAGGAAGAAAGCGATGATTCAGGTCTCATAATTCATATTGCGTGAGTTTTTTTTTTTTTTTTTTTGCTAAATTCATATTGCGTGAGTTAGAGTTATATTTGAAGATGATATCTTTTGCAAAATATTGAATATGTAATAAGATGATTTCCTCATGGTGAAACGCTTTTTGCTTCTATATTGTTTCCAAACTCTTATGCGATCTTCGAAGGTCTTCTTGGATCTCGAAATTAATGATATGATTTGGGTTCATTTGGGTTAGGTTCACTGGGGAAGATCCATGACCTGTCATCTCATGGGTGACACTGGAAAGTATAAAATTTACTAGAAAATTAGCTAATATCTATGATTGATGAATTTGTTACGGTTCATATAGATCGATAAAGTCTTGTTAAATCTGACCTATTTAACAAGTTTGTGGATTTCTATTTTTTTAAGTTCTAGTTGCTACTTTTTAGAATAGCTGTTGGGTTTTTTGCTAGTACTCAGTGGATTGCTTCAATGGTAGGTGTTCATTAATCAAATTTCTCTACACTGTGATCACATTTGTTTTACAGAGTACTTGCTACACCTTTCTAGTGTCGATTCGTTAAGCTGATAGCCCTTGCATGTATCCGCTGGCATGTTCTTATGTGGAAATATTTGTCTCAGTTTACCTTATTGTTTCCCTTATTCATGGATTCTCTTCTGGCGGTTGCTTGAATGTTGCTCGATCCCAATGATTGAATAGATGTAAATCAGTTTCGGCCTTGTCTAAATTTGGATGTTGATAACTACCCTTCTGAGTGAGCATACTTATATTTTTGTTATGATATTTGTTGATGGGGTGTAAGCACAAATATAAATAATAAGTGACGAGTGGATCCTATCTCCTTTTGCTTATAACTCTCTCCCTCATTAAAACCTTCTCTTTATTTCTGGGGCAGGCCGAATGGGTCGAAGACGAGCAAGATATTACCACTAGATCAAAAATAAGCCATATCCCCTTTTTGGAGTGGAACGTGTAAAAAGAAGGTGTAAGCTGGTCAGTCCCAATGGCAAGGTCTCCCCTTTTTGGAGATTGTGGTATTCTATTTGGGTTACTAGAGTATGGATCATTGTTTTGTATTACATTTTGGAAATTAGATAGTTTAATTGTATTTAGGAAATTTATAGTTTATGTATTACTTGAAGAATAATCCGTTTAAGCCTTACTTTTTTTTTTCACAGCAAAAGGAAGAGGCCAATAATACTTTTTATTAGTTTAGAAAGAGGATATATATATATATATATATATTTTGTTTTAAGTTGTATTAGTTCAAAAAGAGGGGAAATAAATAAAACTGTTTTCGTTTGTGGGTGTCTATTTTTGTGCATTTTTAAATTTTGTGGATGGTATATTGTAAATTTAAATCGCTCAATTATCAATATTTGTAAGTGCTGATAATACAATCTCTAAAATGTTGGGACTATAATTTATCAGCATTTGTAGAAGTTGGTAAAATAACGCTCAATTATTGGCATTTGTAAGCGTTGATAATATAGTCTCCAAATGTTGGGACCAAAGAAATTTATTGGCACATGTAGACTTCAATAAAATAAAATTACATCTATTCATGGTTATCGAAAAAATAAATAACTAACTAACAACTTCATTTTCGGCATTTTGAAGCGTCGATAAAACAGTCTAGAGCGTCAGGAGTATAAAAATTTAGTGACACTTGTAGACGTTGGTAAAATAAACTACCTCGATTGGTGGGTGCCTATTTTTGTGCTGATAAAAAAACTACCCAATTACTGGAATTTGTAAGCGCCGATAATAGTCTTCAAAATGCCAATACCAATATAATTTACCGGCGCTTATAGACGTCAGTAAAATAAAGAATGATTATTGGCATTCGTAAGCGTCGGTAACACTAGCTACAAAATGCAAGTATCAAAATAATTTACCGGCATTTGTAGACATCACTAAAATAAAAAATAATTACCGACATTTGTAAGCGCTGGCAACACAGTCCTCAAAACGTCGGGTGCAACATATATTAACGGCAGTTGTAGACGCCGGTGAAAAAAAAGTGTTGTGGAGGAATTGGTCGATTGCCGGCATTTGAAAACAAAACACTGGTAACCAAAAATGGGATGGTGGCATAAATGCCGGAAAATAATATTCCCGACCCTTAAGTGTCGGCACTTGAGTTGTGTAGGTAAACAAATGCAGGTAAAACCATTACCGGCATTTATTGTCATATTGCCGGCGTTTATGGGACACCGGCAAACTACCATTTTTTTTGTAGTGCATTGGTAATCATATAAAATATTTCTTAGTAATATCAATAACAAGTTGATCAAAACATTAATTACCGGTAGCCAATAGTTAATAGCCAATAGCCAATATTTCTCAAATTCTTGGTCACTGAAATAATGAAACAGCAAGTTTTTTATCCGTTCAGAATATTTTCTTCCAAAATCCCCTTTCAGAGAGACATGACGACAACGCCAAAGCTCCAGTGTTTAAAGGTGAGAACAACCATCAGATATGGTCTGCAAACCATCATCAGTCAGCTAATTCCCAACTTTGAAAGTCCATTTTATTTCAATTTTGATTAATGAAATTCTGATGGGGGATTGTTTTATTGGCTAACTGTCATCTATAAATAAAACTAATTGATACAGTTTTTACTGCTTTTCTAATGAACATCTTAAACATTCCAGGAAATTGTAATGTTTGTTAATTTGAGTGCATGGTTCTCCTGATCTCCCCATCTCTCGTCTGAGTATATATTAATAAATCAGACATAAAGTAGGACTTCTGGTACATTAGTCTGCTTTACGGTGCTTTAATTTCAGTTTTCTTTCTTTCAACTTTGAAGGAAATAAAGATGCATAACTTTGATCCCTTCTTTTAAGTTGGTAAATTAAGGAAGTTGTAGAAACTTCCTTGTTATTTGTTTGAACTTGTAGTATCCCATCTCCATGCTTTTTACATGTTAATTTTGTAGTACCCCTTCGAATATTGAGGCAACGCTTGTGTGAACGTGTAAATATTAGGCACCAATGTTTGAACGTTAATTGATTTGATATTGAAGATATATATTTTAATTTAAAATATTTGAGAATTGAAGTGCCGTGATTTAATATTAAATTTGAATATTTAAAATTAAAAAAGTTTGAGAATTGAAATACAAAAAATCTACTAGATATATTAAATAATATTGTTCATTACATATATTAAAAACAAAATACAAAATATGCTAAAAGTTTGTAAACAACACTCAGAACGTGTTGTTTACAAATGACCTCAACTCCTCAGTCAATGACAAGACCTTGTCGTTTAGGATATTTACACCATGGACAATCTTGACGATAATGTGCTCTAGATGCACAATCTGTCGATCCATGTGCATACTAATATTTGTGATCATCACATCAAACTAAGCAGGCCGCACATCCTCTGCAGATGTATTTGTCGGCTGCTGACCAGTACTCCCACTATGAGGAGCAACACCGGGCCCAGATTGGATCAGAGGAAAAAGATCAAGGATAGGTCGAGGCTGACGTCAAGCATGCCCCCTTCCTTGTCCAATGCTCCAATGATATTTGGTCATGTCAAGGGGGCTAATGTACTCAGTCAACCACTCCTCCACCTAGGGTGACATTCTTTGGGCCAATAATAACCGGGTAATGATGACTACATATGGAAGGTTGTCTAGGGAGATGATGCTAGCCTCGTAACGGAAACTCTAAAAAAAGTACAGTGACAAGTCGATGGGCTCTCCATGTGTCACTCATATCAGGAACTGTGTGCTAGTACGACTGAATGTGACCTTATGTGCCACAGGATTCAGATTTGTTGCAACTATAGGATGCAACATGCGGAAAAAAGGCAACAGTTGTATTTGGGTGAACAAGTTCTTCTTCTTGAGCTGCTTGCGGTCTCTCCCAATGAGGATGTACAAATCCTCATTGCGGCCATCATCCTCAGCCTAATCAGTACCCTCAGCCTTCGACCGGTCTACATCTCTGGTCATAGACTCGTCTGGGCTAGTAGATGATGCAGATGTGCCTACATCTACTACATCCCCAGGCTGAGCATCTGCTATAGTTGACGTCTTAGCTACGTGACGGATCTCAAGTAGCTTAGTGATGACATATGCCAAAAGCTCGAACTGATCACCACGTACAGTCACGGTGTGAGTGGATGCATTCTGAGGTATGGAGCACATCTCCATATCAAACTCTCGAACCATTGAGGAGTATATTCTCCCCCTTAATATACAGATACTGCTTCATCCTCTAGTAGTAAAGACGTCTCCGAGGCTCTTCAGCTGCCGTCTAAACTTGTTGAACTCATTGATCAAGACTTCTCATTCGGCCATAACGGTTTAACACCCAATCCGAGAAGTGTCTTGGCATGTTCTTTCCTTCCCTCATTTCCTAGTTGTCAAAGGATGAGGCATATCCTAAAAAAAATATTAGTACTATACGTGCATATAGTGTACTGTTCTAAACTATTTAGATTAAATGTTAGAATGTAACACAATATACGTTCGAACGTAGTCTTTGTACGCTTGAACGAGTTAGTCTTTTGTTTCGAATGTTACTTTCCAACAGGCTAAATATTCGAACGTACAACGAGTTACATTTGAACGTGATGCTAGCAAACACGACATGCTCAAACGTGATGCTAGCAAACACAACACCTCATAAAGGTCTTACATTCGAATGCACCAAATAAATATGTTCAAACATGATCATGCACTTGAACGTATTTATTAAGTTGTTCGAACATAAACCTAGTCTAAGTTTGAACGTATTTGACATGCAATAAGTTGAAATGTCTTACATTAAAACGTACTCTAACTAGTTCGAATGTAAAACAAGCATTCAAATGTACGTTTGTAATGTCCAAACGTACGTGAGAAACGTTCAAGCGTGTTTGACGATCAAGAATCTGAAAGGTCTTACTAAAAAAAAAGGCAAACTAAAAAAATTCCCAACAACCCATTACTAGAGTGGGTTTGGATTCACAAAACTATTTCATCTCATTTCATCATTACAAATTTTTCAAAATTTTATATAAAAATATAATAAACAATTCAAAATTTTCAAATCTCAAAATAAAAATAATATTAAAAATAATATTTTATTTAACTTTCAACAAAACATCTCATATATCAAAACCCACCCTAAATTTTGCATAAACACAATTAAATTCACGCATAAAAAAACCAAAATTTTATCATTAAACTTAACAGCTGATTGAAACAAAACACCGAGAGAGAGAGAGAGAGAGAGAGAGAGAGAGAGAGAGAGAGAGAGAGCTCACAGCACATGAGCGTGCTGTATATCAGCGTCGAGTACCTTGAGGAACTCCTGATAAGAAGGTCCAAAAGTAGGCTGCTGAAAATAATCTCACATTCCTCTTACTCTTTCTCTCACTTGGGGATTTCCAAAACGTACCGCTCGGTTATTATTATTATTTTTTTTTACCAAACGATGATAGAAATGATTTTAAGTATATTGGTTTATTTTTTAAAAATATTTAAATACATTAAAAATGTGAAAAAAAAAAATTACTTTTCCAACTAGCGGTAACACCGAGCGGTGCACCGCTCCAAACCTTAAGATGAACCAATTTTAAAGATCAGATAAAAGTGACACAAAAATTAAAAAATAAAATAACTCATGTATATACCTTAGACCAATATAATTTTTATTTTTATAATGCTTAATTTGCTAGCAAATTTAGACATTGTCAAGGATGTTTTGTGAGTACTGTTATATGAAATTGAAGATGGGATATCAAAACTTGGAATCTCAATGAACATGTTATTGAAGAGATTATCACTTTATCATTGATACCAGATTTTGATTGACTATAACAAATTTTTTTAATTTGATTTCACCCATCAGCAAATTTAAAATTGAACCGATTGATCCAAGAGATTTCACAATTTTAAATGTACAAGATTTTACGATCATTACTAGTAGATCAAGGACACCAACCACTACCTTATAACCAATTTACAATTCTTTTTTGAGGAAAAAATCCAATATAATTTGTTATTCTCTGATTTGAACTTTGAGTAGTAAGCAGATGAATAGGCTTGGTGAATTGGGGCTTTTATTGCTCAATTCAAATATCTAATGTGAGATTCAATTTCTTAATTAGCCCAATCCAACATAGCCCCACTTTGAAAGTATGAGCCTTATAGTCGAACCCATTTCGAGTTAAGACCCCTCCTAGCCCTTCCAAATTTTCTACCTTATCAGCATGATGTCATCCATTTTTTCACGAATTCATCCTTATTATGCTGATCGTAAATTGTCTCTTGATATGTGAATTTGCCCATCCCGCATTGTGGACTACCATTTCTCCTCTAAGATGGCATCGATGATTCTATATTTCATCTGAACTTCATAAAATGTATGCTTGGAAATTTATGCAACAAAACCTCAATCCTCAATCCAAGAGAATAAAAAAGGAATGAGAAACGAGAAATTTCCATTGCCTGAAAGTTTCTCGGAGGCTGTGAGAAAGTATCAAGAAATTATATGATAATGCATTTCGCTCAAAATATCGATTGCAATTGGATAATGAAATATTTTCAAATATTTATAAATAATAGTAAAAAAAATAATAAAATAATTATATAATGGTAAATAATGATTAAAAATAAGTAAAAAATTATAATGAAATAATGAATAGTAGTAAGATATTCTCAATATCCAAATTAGAAATCAACCGTGTAGTGCACTCAATCTCATGTGAAATGGGAGAGTATGATAACATTGGTTACTCTGCATCTAGTGGGTTGATGGCATGGCATAGATTTAATTTATATCAATGAGCATATGTTGATAAATGAAGATACAATATATATCTGAATTCATGTGCATGCTATGATGGAAGTGTTTTCTGGACATTCTCTCTTCCCCCCTTCAAAAATTAAGTGAGAGGAAAACAATTTTTTTACATTTTTTCCATATGGTCACGAAAAATTATTTAAATTGCTTGGCTCCAAGATTGAAAATTATCTGCGTCCTACTCTGTGTAAGGATGATTTCCATTGTCACTCTTGGATTTAGATTAATTTTAACTGGTACGAGATGCTTAGTATTTACCTCTTACTTATATATAACAAAAAAGATGCTTAGTATTTCCATGGACAATTCGATATGTGTAATAACTGAGGCATTCATGTGAAATTGGAAAACTTTGAGCAGTTGTGTATATGGGTTCCCAGGACTAAGGTAGGGAATTTCAATAAATTTGTAGGTATATTTTCTTTCACTGGGCATGGTCAATTTTTTTTTTTTTTTTTGTTCTTTCTGAGAATCAAATATTGCTTCATTCAATAGTAAGAAGCAGATACAATGATAGTCATATCTTTCCAAACGCTGACAAGACTTAAAATTATACAGTAGAACATACTTCCGGATCCACTACTAAATAAGTTAGAATAAAGGGTCTTACCCACAAAACGTGCATTTCTGGCCAAGGTATGCACCACCTCATTTCCTTGGGCCTACATGAAGCATATCAAAAGATTAGAAATGAGATAATAAACACATCACTTTGGGACTCTTGAGAGGAGTTATTGGCAGCTCTAGAAGGGGTGAATTTCATGGTGCTTCATTAATATAGGGAAGGGAAGGGAATAATGCAGCTGATTTTCTTGCTAGAGAGGGTGAAATGGGCAAGAATGTGATTTATGAAGAGCGGTTTTCGCTACCTCGTCTTCTTAAGTGGATTTTTTGCTTGGATAGGTGGGGTCTCCCCTCCTTTCGCACATAGGCGTACTCGAGTTTGTTTTTTTCTTTTTTCTTGAGCTTAGGCTTGTTTTAGATTGTCTTGTTTGTCCTAACAGCTGGTTGAGACGTGCTGCGATAGGCAAGTTTTGACCGGTTTTTGCTTATTTTGGGTGGTAGTTGTCGGTTACGTTACCTTTAGGTTTGTTATGTTGCCACGGTATTCTTCCGCCATAAGCGGTGAGTTTTTTCAATAAATTTGGGTCGGGACCTCTTCCAGAGTGGTTACCGACTATTTTAAAAAAAAAAAAAAAAGAAAAAAAAAGAAAAAGCAAATAGGGCTCTAGCTAAACTTTTGTTATTGGCTTGATCGAATAGCTTCAACAACAATAAGAGAATCTCCATCAAGTATTTAGTGAGAGATTCCCATATGGTGAATGATCTGTAAAGCCCTTAAGGCCGCAAGCATCTCAATATCCTTCACCAAATAAATACCTTCTTCCTTCTTTGACACGAAAATACAAAAGGATATAATATTTGACATTTTTCAATTTTAAAAAATAACAATAAAAGTAGCATGATTTAGGGGGCGAGGAATAAGTCATTTGCATTCAAAATCTACCTAAACTCATCTTATCAATACATCTTATCATCATAATACAACCTTATCAAATTCTTATACAAAATATAATAAATAATTCAACTTTATCAAATTTCATAATAATTTTCTTAAATTTCCACACAAAATATAATAAATAATTTAACTTTTATTCTATTATTTATAAATTTTTTTAACTCATTTTAATTCATCTCTAATTTCAAACCACTGGTCTCCAACTATAGGAGGTCAAAATCAAGCAAAACAAGATATATTAATATACACCCATAGGCCAAATTGACGCCAAAAAAAAATTCAAAACAAAAGATTAATAAATGAGAGATGACAGCTAAAAATGTTTTATTTGGACTGGTAGATGGGAGAGTGCCAACAAACACCAACTAACCAACCAAACTGAATGACAGATGGGCGAGTGCCAACAAACACCCATATGACTAATTCTTTTAATAAACATGAGAACTAATTAAAAATATTTTACCCTTTTTATAATGAGTTCATTTCTTTAAAAAACAAATAATTCCAGATGACTTTCGATAAAAAACTATTCAAATTTAGATAATGTCTCTAGTCAGAAAATTGACATATCAAATACCTCCTTTGTGTGTAAATTTTAAAATTATTATTATTTTGAGATTTGAAAAAATTTAATTATTTATTATATTTTGTGTGTAAATTTGATAAAAATTTAATGATGAGATGAAATAAAATACTTTCCAAATCTAAATGGAACCTAATTATATTTGAAGAATTTTATATCACACTTTATTATCGTAAAATAATTTGATTTAATAAATAAATTTTAGATTTAAAGATTAAATTAGAGTATATAAGGATTGTGTGGTACAAAGACATCTTCCAAATTTAAGCATGAAGAAGAATTTTTTTTTTTATTTGAACTTGTACAAAGCTTTGGGGCTGGTTTTGGAAAATAAAAGACAAAAAATTGAATAAAAATATTATAAAGTTAAAATATTATTAGAACATAATTTGTTTTCATATTATTTATATTTTAGAATTTGAAAAAGTTGAATTGCTTTTATATTTTGTTTAAAAGTTTAGAAAATTTTAATAATTAGATAATAATTAGATGAAAAATTAAAAATTTGAAATTGAAAAATATTTATATTTGTGATATTTGAATATTGAAATGAGATAAGATGAGATAGAACATCTCTATCCAAACCAATCATTAGAGAACTTCAAAGGGGGCATTGAGAGTTCTCACCAATAAGTGTAAAATGCACTTTTTATTTTGTGTGTTTTTTTTTCAAGTATTTTTTAAATCATTTTAAATATTTATAAAACAGATTCACAAATTTATTAAAATACATTACTTAACTATTGAGTAAAAAAAAATCAAATTGGTACAAACTTTCGAGATAATTTATTAGTGGCTTGAGCATTTTCCTAGGGGGCACTGGGCAGCACTACAGCGATTGAGATTCCTTCTGAAGAATTCTCCAGACATGGTCAAAAGTTTATTTTTCATAATTTGTTAATCTCCTTAAATATTTAAAAAAAAAGATATTAAAAATTAATTACTTAATTATTAAGTAAAAAAATATTAGTTGGGACCCACTCTTGGTGGAATGTCTCGGTAGAATAGTATTTTTCTTTAAAAAATTATAAACATATATTATTTTTCACAATTCATTAAATAATTATATTTTAAAATAAAAAATATTTTGATAAAATATTTTATAAAAATAATATCCCTTTACAAAAATATCTGTAAAATGAAATATATTATAAAATTTTGCGTGGATTTTTTTGTTTTTTTTCCCCTAATCGGTATCATCTGAAAGCTGAAGCCCTCAATTATTGACATTGTCCAGATTAATGAGGTTGTCATCGAATAAAGGCAAAAGTCTAATCGACTTACAGGTTTTGACTCAGTGCAAGCTAATCTCCCTACTTCCTTTGAATTCTTTACTTCGTTTCTTGTTGCCATGACTTGCACGCCTTTTGTGAACAGATTCCAACAATTTTCTAACGAAAAAAAACTTGGGATCTGATCGCTCTGCAGTTCGTGTTATAGGTTTGTATATCAACCCATCTCAATCTGGTCTCGTTTTATTTTTTTTGTTATTATTTTTTTAAATTTTTACACAAAATATAACAAATAATTCAATTTTAACTCTACTATTTATAAACTATCTTAACTCATTTCAATTTATCTCTAAATTCAAACCATTCTGTCTCCAACCATAAGAGTTCAAAATCAAGCAAAACAAGATATATTAATATACTTCCATAGAACAAATTGACGCCCAAAAAAAAAATTCAAAACAAAAGATTAATAAATGAGAGATGACAGCTAAAACAATTTTATTTGGACCGGTAGGATTGAAATTAAGCAAAAGAGAGAGCGCCAACAAACACCCACTAACCAACCAAACTGAATGACAGAAGGGCGAGTGTTAATTGAAATGATAACTTTTTCTTCAACCTATCCTGCTCGATTCCAATATTTTTCATCTCCAGGGAGTATATTTAAAAATAAATAATGCTACTTATAATTTTATTTATATTTTTACTTATAAAACTTATTTTATTAATTTATTTTTATTTTAAATTCAAATTCTGAATTTTAAATTTTATAATCTTTAACATATTTAAAAATAAATTAATTTTAACATATTTAAAAGTTTATCAAGTGCTCTGCTTGGCTATGGGCTGGGAAAGCCGGGGCGCACGATTTCTACCGTTAAGATCGTGCTCTTGGATGCCAAATACAAGCAGTCACGCAATCCCAAGCTCAGAGCATCTGGGTTGGACAGCTCAAATTCAAATAAAATTAAAGAGAAAACTTTATAATCTTCAAAGAGAAAATTAAATTTCTGAAAAATGATTGATCTCACGTTTATCAACAATGAAGTGATTACTTTACATATTTGCACATCCACCATAAAAACTAATTAGTTTTAAAAGTTGGAAGAGTGATTGTCTTGTCTGTTCCATTCACCAATGCAATAGGACATACAGCCTGTCTTTGATCGTCATGTTGAAATTAACTTCCTTAATTTTTTAAATTATAACTCAAATCATACGAAAAATATTAATTTTTTACTCTTAGTTGTAGTATAGTTGTCATTATTTTTATCATTTTCCACTTAAAATAATTCCTATCCACTTGGTTTTTCTGGAAGTTAAGTCAACTATATCAACCAAGAGCCCAGAAATACGGTTTCAATTTATCCACTTCCTTCCTGAAGAAAAACATGGCTGATCTTGCCTCTAGCCTCGCCAGTAGTCTCTTGAAGAAATTAGGCTCTTTGGTTTATCAAGAGCTCTACTTGGCATGGGGTGTCCAGAGCGACCTGCATAAACTTGAGAGCACGATTTCTATCCTTAAGATCGTGCTCTTGGATGCTGAAGACAAGCAAGCAAACAACCCCATGCTGAGCATCTGGCTTGGACGGCTTAAAAATATGTTATATGTCGCAGAGGATGTGGTAGATGAACTTGAGTACGAAGCTTTAAGGAAGCAAGCGATTACGACATATGGAAGCGCTATGGCAAAGGTATGCCATTTCTTTTGTTCATTCATGGCACTTTCATCCCGTTTAAAATTGGCTCACAAAATCAAGGACATTAGAGAGAGGTTAGATGAGATTAATGCTGATAAGGTTCAGTTTAATCTCACTGAGCGGCATGAAGAGGTGCATGTCAATCCCCTGTGGAGGGAGAAGACCCATTCCTTTATTGATCCTTCAACAGTATTCGGTAGGGATGGTGACAAAGAAGAAATAAAAAAGAGTTTGATGCACCCAAATCCCACTAGAAATCTTAATATAATTGCCATAGTTGGATTAGGAGGTATGGGAAAGACCACACTTGCCAAGGTTGTTTACAATGACGAATCCGTAGTTAAACATTTTCAGTTGAGAATGTGGGTTTGTGTACCTGAGAATTTTAATGTTACAAGATTGGTGAAAGACATCCTTAAATCTGCTGGTGGTAGAGTTGATAAGAATTCAAGTAATGAAGATACATTGCAGACTAGTTTGAGAGAACTTTTAAAGGATAAAAGGTTTCTACTAGTTTTAGATGATGTCTGGAATGAAAATAGAAATAAATGGACTGAACTGAGAGATTTGCTTAATGGAGGGTCGCATGGAAGTGTCATTGTTGTAACGACACGTAGTCACAGGGTTTCTTCCGTTTTAGACCCTGTTTATACACATTCTGTAGAAGGTCTATCAAAAGAAGAAAGTTTGTCTTTGTTTGTGAAATGTGCATTCAAGGAAGGAGAAGACAAACTATATCCAAATCTCTTGCCAATTGCAGATGAAATAGTGAAAAAGTGTAAAGGGGTTCCACTGGCCCTGAAGAGTTTAGGTGGTCTACTTTATTCGAAAGTCGATGAAAGCGAGTGGGAATTGGTGAGAGGTAACGAGATTTGGGAATTGGAAGAAAATGAGGGAGGCATCTTACCTGCATTGCAATTGAGCTATAATCAAATGCCAATTCATTTGAAGCGATGCTTTGCTTATTGCGTTAATTTTCCAAAGGATTATGATTTCAGTAATATCCTTTTAATTGAACAATGGGTGGCACATGGATTAATCATCCAAATGTCTCCTAACAAAAAACAAGAGTTGGAAGATATTGGAGAATTGTACATTAAAGAGTTAATGTCGATATGTTTTTTCCAATTAGATCTTCAAGAAAATCTTTTTGGCATGTATTCCTTCAAAATGCATGATCTCGTCCATGATCTTGTACTCTCTATTGGCCATGAAGAGTGGTCGGAAATAGACTCTGACAATAAAGACATGGCCTCGACAGTTCGTCATTTGTCAATTTCATCTAGTAGCCAACAAGTTTCGAAGTTCTCAAACAAGTTAACTAATGTGAGGAGCATCATGTACCGAAACGAACCACACGTGTCCTCAGTTGAAGCATGCATCTCAAGATTCAAGTCTTTACGTCTGTTAACTATACCTTATTCAGATTTTGAGAATTTGCCAAGTTCCATTGGTACTCAAAAGCATTTGAGATATCTCGGCCTATCTCTTAATCAGTCAATCAAGAAGCTTCCTAATTCCATTTGCAAGTTACACAATTTGCAAACCTTGTTACTTGATGGATGTAGAGACCTTGAACGACTGCCCAAAGATATGAGGAACATGATCAACCTTAGGTTTCTTACGATTTCAACAAAAGATACATGCTTGTTCGTGAATGGAGTATGTTGCTTTAATTCTCTTCAGATTTTATGGGTGGTGGAGTGTCCAAGACTCGAATGCTTGCTTCCACAGATGGACAGGTGCCTCACCAACCTTCGTATGTTGGTTTTTGTGGAATGTGAAAGTTTGACCTCTTTGCCACCTATTATCAAGCACCTAAAAGCCTTAGAGTCATTGTACATTTGTGATTGTGAAGAGATAGATTTGACGGGAGGAGGAGGAGGAGATGCACAGGACCTCAATTTGAGACTCCAAATCTTGTATATAACAAATTTACCAAAGTTGGAGATTTTACCCGAATGGCTCCTAGGATCTGCAAACACTTTAAAGCACCTACATATCGAGCAGTGTGAAAATCTGAAGGCGTTGCCAGAGTGGTTACCAACTCTGAAATCACTTCAGACATTGGAGATCATTGAATGCAATGAGCTATCATCTCTACCGGAGGGGATTCGTCATATGAAAACATTAAGAAAACTGGTGATCATTCCTGAGCTCTAACTCGATGATGAGGTAATGTGATTTTGTCTTCTTATTTCAATCGTAAATCATTTTTATAATCACATATTATATAGGTTAGGTTTTATTACTCTCCCCTTAAATTTTATATATCTATACGCATGGATTTGCAGCGAGTCGAAGCGAATGCCAGCCTGAAAGCACGTAGCTTCGATCGGTACCTATATATATGTGTGTTATTTGGATTGGTGAATAATAATGTATTTGCTTCGGTACCTATATCTATCTTTTTTCAATGTATAAAATGCTTCACTTGTACTGTTGGTTTCGTAAATGCATGTGTGGAATAATAATGTATTGGAATGAGTACTACTGCAGAGATTGATATTTTATTATTATTTCTTTAAAAAATCTCAATTTCCATTGAAATTCGAATGTACTGCTCAATTGGTTAGTAACTTTTGTCTGAAAGATTAATTGGAGGTCGATCTTCATTATATAAAAGGAAGAAGAAGAAGATCGAGGAGAATCATGATGAGTTAATTAGCAGAAGTTTTGTGATTGTGGCATCTTTACTAATTTGGAGTAAATCTATAGATTCAAAACCAAATTTACCCAATTCCATCTGCGTGCTATAAGCATTTCTATATCGAAAGAAACAAGGAAATTAAAAGCTGCAACTATATATTTCACTCCTAATGCCATAACCAAATGATTTAGTTGTTAGATCTTTCAATTCACTATTTTAATCAATCAATGACTATGTTAAAACCAATTACTGATTTCACAATTATCACTAATTATATATCCTAAAAGAATTACTATTTTTTTTTTACATGCGGTTGGAGATCAACACTTCCCGCCGCTTTATTACAATGATTTACCGGATCTGACCTTTACACAAGCAATACGATGCTAGCGCTACTTTTCATAATTTTATTTGAATTGGTCTTAAGCCTTATTGTAAGGCCCAGTTCTGGGTTAAGTATTAATAAGGATTTAAGGTGAATTGGGTTTATATAAGAATTGGGCTTGAAGTAATGGTCTGACCCATATGTTGGGTCCAACCTTTCTAACCTTTGGATTTAAGTCCATTTGGCTGAATCATATCACAAGACCCATATCCATGGGTTGACCCAGAACGGTTTGACCATTGACCTTGACTTGCTTGACCAATTGACCCGACCTGTTTGAATGACTTGGTTGATAGGGTCACTAAATCTGACTTGATTCAGATCATAAAATATAATAATATTTTTTTTTCAAAAAAAAAAAAGAATTTAAAAAATTTATCTCTTAATATCTCTATAATAGACGTTATTTAATATTTTCTTATTTATATACATAATTATTATTTTTAAATATTCAATTCCAATTCATATATATGGATGGCTTAGAGAAATTAATGTGATATGTCGCTTAAGTGACTTCTATCATGAAAATTTTCTCTTTGGCCTAAAAAATTGAAATTTAGTGAATTGCATATAGTTACATCTAAATCGATGTGAATAACAATCAGCCCAAAGGAAGATTTTTTTTTTGGTCGAGTTATAGATGATATAAGGTAGTTAATTGTAAATTGTTTAATTTTTGGGATTATCCTGTCCAAAAACTTGATTGCAATTATGCACTAGGTATCTCATAAGGGCTCATTTTTATAAAATCATAAAATTTTCTTTTAATTTTATGCTATGTTGTCTAATTGATTTTGTTGCTCAATTAAACTAAAGCTTGCATGATGATAATTATGGGTCACTACATTAAAATTGTGAGATATTTATTTATTGTGAGTTTATTTTGTTTCACTTCTAGTGAATGTATATATGATATCTTTCAATTTGAATAACATTCAAATTTTTAACGGATCTAATCTGGCAAAATAGAAAGAGCATGTTACTATTGTTCTTGAGTGTATGAATTTGGACTATGTGCTCCGGGTTATGAGCCTCCCAAACCTACTGATCAGAGTTCTACTGATTAGAAGACAACTTATGAGAAATGGGAGTGCTATTATTGCATGAGTCTTATGATAATAAATCATTCTATTCGACGTGCAATGCCTGGAAAGAAAAATGCCAAGAAGTACCTAAGTCAATTAGCAGACTAATTCGTTATAATGGAAAAGGTAGAGACATACACTTCCTAGCAAACTTGTCTCAATGCGGTATAATGGCAAAGAGAATATAAGAGAGTATATTATGAAATGTCAAATCTTGTTACTAGATTGAGAGCACTAAAGTTAGAGTTTTCTTATCAAATTCTTGTGCATCTCATTATGATTTCCCTTCATGTACATTTTTTCCCTTTAAGATTAATTATAATACTCAAAGGGAGAAATGGACTCTTAATGAGCTCATTGCTCATTGTATGCAAGAGGATGAAAGGTTGAAACAAGAAATGTTTGGTACCCCGTCCCTCTGTAAAAGACTTAGTGGGGATCCATGGTACCATGGGTGCCAGCCATATGACAACACCCAAGATTTGAATCGGGTAATTAGGCGTTCAACATTCGCTAGGAAGTGCACGTGGAAGGAAAAGATATATGGTTTGTAGCGGAAAAGTAAAGGTTTAGTCTAAACGCTAAATATTATAGTACTATTAATTTAATAAAAGTCATAAATGTAGTTCCACAATATCCACATGATACTTCATTCCTTAGATAATTATACACATGTCTAATTGCTTGATTTGTAAACCCCAAATAAGGTCGATCGAATACACTTTGTCGTCTGACTATTATTTACAAGTACAATTTCCATAGGCAGACAAGTCCTACAGAAAAGTTTCGGGGTATGGTTTTTTTGGATTAAATCGAACCGAGACCGACCGAATGTATATATATATATATATTTTAATATATAATATAATATATTATTTTATATAGTATTTGTGTAAGTTAATTATTTGATATTCATTAACCATATATAAAATGTTAAATAGATCACTTAATTTTAGTTTTACTAATTTAATTAATTTTGTGTATTAATTTTTTTGTTAAAAAAAAAGAAAAGAGGAAAAAAAATGTTCATTGACCAAATGAACCCACTGGACCAATAACTAATGGTTTGATCCAGCAAAAATGATAGACCAAAGTTTTCGGTCCGTGACCCCTCCCAGACTGGACCAGACCAATTATATACCTAGTTTTAATTTTAAGATCTTTTACCCTGGGAAGGAAAAGAAACATTTTATAAATGTCAATAATTCTCATTTCATATTCTAAAACTACCTTTTAAACCCCTTAAATCCCACTACAACCACGAGTATTACATTTTTGCAACACACAACCTATTTAGTGTCAACATCCAAATGCTTGTGGCTATCATCCAGAAATTTGACGTGGCTGAGTCAACGTTCTAACTTATTGTCCTAGGATGTAGACATGATAACTCATATCCAACTTAGTTTTCATTTTAACAGAAGATATTTGTATTCTTAAGTTCCGACCTGTTTTATTAGCCTACTTACGCGATGCCTCATCCCTTGACATTCGTAAACATCATGATAAGTCTCATTCAGAGAGGAGAGAGAGACTCACATGATGAGAGGAAGAGGATGAGGAGGGATAGAGAGTAGCGTGGGTTGGGCAGCTTTTGTTGTTTTTCATCTTGTTTTCTTTTCCTCCTCTTTTGTATGTTTTTTGCTGGGATACCCTTGCTTTATTCTACTTTATTATTAAAAAGAGTTGAGAGAAATACAAAATGGAATTCGAAAGAGCAAGGAGCCTCGGCCCTGCAATAGAGAGTGTGATTTCTCGGACCCTAATTGTTGTAATATGCATGGGTTCAAACCGTTCTGGGTAATTCCGCTATAATGGCTTTTTGTTATTTTTCCCCCCTTTTTCATTGTGGCTTCGCACCAAATTAGAAAAGAGAGAAGATATCTAACAAAATCAGTTATTTTTTTCGTTAGTGAGAAATGGGTCTTAACCTAATGCACAATCCCTCCCTGGAATCAGTGTAATCACACCATTACAACCATTACACACGTCATCATTAAAGTTTATCAGAGTATAATATTAAATTTGACACACAAGATTCAATTGGGTGGTAACTGGAGAGCTCACTCAACATATGAGAATGAGCATAAGCATCTTTGAGAATGGAGTAAATACAAAAAATTTTATATACCATGCTTTGCCAAAGAAAAAGGAAAAAAAAACCATTTGCATAATACTCCTATCCTTCTAAATAATTCAACTGTCGTACACAAAAAGGTCGGTATATTCAAAAATTTGCTGTGGTGATAAAATTAGAATGTAGTATACTCTAACCTACAAAATTGGTTTATTGTTACCATGGTATTTCTCCGCTATAAGTGAAGATTTTTTTAATAAAATTGGGAAATGGTCATTATTGGATAGGTGACCTCGACTTTTTTTTTTTATTATTATTAAAAAAAAAAACCCTACAAAATTGGTAAGGTGAGAATGGAGACTCACATGAGGATTCCTTCAGCATTATTAAGGGCTCTCTTTACAACCCTAAATTTTTCTGTGATGGCTTTATTGGTTTTCACAACTAACTGGTATGAGAAATAGCAAATTTAGCAAATCAGAAAACATACTCTAAAGTGATCCCCGCCCACCCTTGGATAAATCAAATCTGCTCCACCTAGCCAACTTGACACTCCATTTCCCAAAAGTGTCATCCCAGATAAATTTTGCCTTCTAGGGAGCTCCTAACGAAACTCAAGTACTTCATTGGTAGAGAAGACCATCCCAAGATACAAGCCAATCCTTCGATATCATCCGCTACAATTGGAACTAATCTTGATTTGTACAAATTAATTCTCAACCCCAACACAACTTCAAAGCACAAAAACTGACAACGCAATGCAACAGAGATAAACTAGATAGGCATCACAAAAGATGAGACAAAACAAGCGCTTCATTAGTCATGGATCCCACTGAGAAGCCCGATGACCCAACTTATTATAATTGTGAAACTTAATACCCCAAGCCGAAGCCTGTGGTTTACTAGCCCATGGATTACATTACTCATTAAGGACTTTCTTTTTAAACAATGTGAGCTGGGTATTTCTTTCTTGATTAATTTGAGTAAGCAGGCCTGCATTTAGATTTAGCTCGTTAAGCTTCAAACCCATATCCATCTTGTCTAAAGCACACTGCACCTTTTTCATTTAAAAGAGCCAGTTGTCTTCTCACTGAAACCAAGGTGTTCACAATATTGCCCTTTGCACTTTCCGGCACCATGTCCTCCTCAGGCATATCGCAGGGATCTCTACAATAGCCTTTGTAGCTGGTAATTAGAAATATTCCTATTTTGTTGCTTGCATGCTATACCAACAAAGTTTTCGAGTTGCCCAGATTGCACTTGTTAGAGATAGCAACAGTCAGCAGCCTTTAGCCGCCTTCACATACAACACTCTTCCCATCTTAACATTCCCATTCTTAGGAGCTTTCACCAATATTTCCCCTGCTCTACCAGTCTTCACTACAAACCTGCATACATGCATTTTGTAGTTTCTGTGGCCAATAAACTTCTGGAAGAGATTTTCAACCATTCAAAGCTCCATGATAAAAAGACTTCAATGCCTTCCAAGCTGGAATGATCAACATACCATTCTGGCTTCTTCCCCCCATACCCTTCAAGGCCAGAATATAAAGAGCAATAACTTCTTATCCTTATCATATGGGGTATCACATTCCTGATGCTGGATATATGCCCAAAACATGGACAAATCACGCCATAATATCATAAAGAAAATTGCTTTCATTTCAACAAAAACACAATGTCCCAATACACTCTTTTCTTTTGAACGGAGTTGAAGCAATTTCAGAGCTATCATAGAATGTATAGCCTCATCTCTTACAACAAATTTGAATGTAAAGGAACTGATATTTACAGTATGTACATCACATCTGTGCATGTATTCATCATAGGATTAACTCTGCCTTCAAATTGAAGCATGTATCTTCACATGTACTGATTTTTTTTTTCACCTCTTGCCGTGATAATTTTACAGAGTAAGAGTCCAAGTTAACATAAGTTATTTACCTTGAGCAAACTCCAAATATGTACAAATAGGATAGCAGAAGAGAGAGATTTCGCAAAGAAAGAGTGTCTTCTTTGTGGTATTCATCCTGGGTAAAAAAACATAATTTTTCACAGTATATTTTTCTAATTTTTTTTATAAGTAGTCAAAGAATTTTGTAGGGAACAACTAGCAATAATGACAGTTTGATCACCTCAAAACATAGAGCAAGAGAAGCCATAAGTTTTGCACTGAAGTCAATTCCAACCAAACATGCCATCCGTGCAACAAAAGCGCCAAAAACAACAGCATACCTACACAAAGAGCAGAGGGAGTTATTAGGGGGAAAAAAAAAAAGAAGGGGGAAAATAATAATATAGGGTCCAGTTTATATATAGAAATAAAATAGCTCCATCTTGTGACATTCAACAAGTTTTCTGGATTGACATAATCCACAAACCCCAAAAAAGAAAAAAAGAAAAAAACTTTTTATAAGAAAATAATCATTATCCATCAAAACTCCCTTGTATATGGAATTTTGGTCGTTGGATCAATAAAGCTGACAAAGTATATAAATGGAATAATGAGTCAACATTAATTAATTAAAATTTCCGAAATAAAATTTAGAAGCAAAGCCACCTATAGAGTAAGGAACAGAAAAGTTTTGATTTTTCTTTTCAACATTACTGCCAAATCTATCGAAAAGAATTGAACTCTCGAAGTTCTGTTTGCAAAAGATAGAAGATGTGTTTGTGGACTCTTTCATAGATACAAAAGATCTATAACAAAACAATTAACAGTAAATAAATAAATAAATTGTACAAAAAATATATTCGAGGATTTCTTTAGATAGATAACATATTCACTCCATATAAAATGCAGTTTCCAAAATTAAATTGTTCATTTTCCTCTTTCTAACATACGTTCCTTCTTTATGACGTAAGCAAATCTTGAGGGCAAAAATTATGTGATTTATCTGCCTCTTTTATCCAGCGACTGCGAGACTCGTCATGCGTGCCGAACCACGATGACGTGGTTCAAAAGATGTCATGCAACTTCTAGAGCACGTCCAGTGTTTTAAATGTGCTGAAAATATTATAAAGAGTATTTCCAGTGTTGTTGAACTAAACTTGATTTTAAATACGACAATTCTAATATTCTTGAAGAGTTCTAAAAATATTATAATTGTCAGAAATTATTTTAATATCATTATTAAAATGATTTCAACTATTTAAGATATTATGTGGTTTAGATTATGTTGAAAGCTTTTATTAATTAGATGATTTTATTCTCTTTAATATGTTAAGTGAGACTTCATCATTTTATTAATAATAAAGGAATATTATTTTATAAACTAAATTTAGTTTAAAATAATATTCTACCTTAATTCCTCTAAAAGTTTTTAATTAAGTTAATATTTTACATATTTTCAAATCAGTATTTGAGATCTATCGTTAGATCGTTACTTGGATCCCAAACGAAGGGACTGGGTTAAATACACAGACCCCTCCCTTTCTCCCTCACTTTTCTCCATCTCTCTCTCTCTCCTCCCTCTCCCTCAAGCGTACGCAGTACGCTGCATCTCTCTTGCCCGATGCTCCATCCCACAGCCCGGCGCCACCGTGCGTCGGCAGCTCTCACCTCCACCACCGCCGGCATCCCCCATCGTCGTTGTCCCGCGCGGCAGCTTCCCCTTCCCCCACGCGAGCAACTCTCTCCTCTCGGTTTCCTCACTTCGCATAGCCTAACGCCGCCTTTGCAGCCCCGCCGCTGGCCACCAGCGCACCTCTAGCCATCATCGGCGACAGCCCCATCGAACCCAACCCTTCACGGCAGCTCTCTCCCTCTCTTTCCGAAACGGGTTATCACACGGGTTCCTTACCTGTTCACCATCGTGTGCCGCAGTACACGGCCACCCACGGTCTCCAAGCACTGTCGCGATCTCCCCCTTCCTCCTCCACATGACCGGAGGCCCATAGCCTCCCCTTGATCCACCACATGAGGCTCCTCCTCAGCATGGGTTTTACACCCTCCACGGCCGTGCACCGCCACCCACGGCATGTAACCGCCACCTTCAGCCTCCTCAAGCCACCACCAAGCCATCCTGACCACCCTTGGCCCCGATCTGCCATCCATGCACGCACACTCTCCCTCACTCTCTCAAGGGCTTTTCTCCCTTCTTACACAGCCATTCCCTCCCTCCTCCACTGTGGCGCCACCCCAGTGCCATCATGAGCTCCACCGCACCTCCCTTAGCCGAACCTTAGGTCCAAACCACCACTTTGAGTGGTGGTTAGTCACTGCATGTGATGGATAGCCACTGCGCGTGGCTAATCACCACTGTACACGGCTAGATCCGCCGTGTTATGCTCCTTTTCACCACTCCAAGACTACCACGAGCACTTCCAAGACCACACCTAGCTATCCAAATGCCTAAACGGTTCCCGTACGCGGTTTAGCCACCACGTACGACCCTTCCGACGTCTTCAACCGTGACGGTCAACGAGCAATGCACGGGTTATCCCGTCGATGGTATAACTCTCTATCCCTTGTTATTATGTTAGATATTGATTAGTTGACTAGGTTGTGGACTGTGCTGTTGGTATTGTGGAGTTGTGGTATTGTGATGTGGTGTTGTGTAATGAAGTGTTGGGCATATCTGTGCAGTGTGGAGAGGTGATATGCTGTGTAGCAAAGTGTTGGGCTTGTATGTGTAATGTGTTGTGAAGTGTTGTGGACTATGCTACATAATGTGGTTATGGAGCCTGTACTGTATGGGTGATGTGGTGTATGTGGAATGGGAAGAGTACACGCTGAGTGTACTCTGTGTGGCATGATGTGTATGAAGGGAGTACATGTGGACTGTACTCCGTATGGCAGAATGATGCACCATATGGCGGGTACGCCGTAATTATCTTCAGAGGTGGGGTGTGTTGGGCAGTTCAAGCACATCGGTCATATTTATCTTCTTTGATTCCTAGTGAGTGCCAAAAAATTTTTGGCCTCCCATATATTTCTTATTCTATGCTTTGTTTGCTCGTGGATGAGATTTTTCGATCCATGGCAGATGAATAGAATTCTCCCATGGCTACCCAGAAATCCGCCGTGAGCCTTTGTTTCAACACATGGAGAACAGAGTACGACCAACTCCCATATATGCCGTCCGTGTTTTCTTCCATCGCCACGCCGGTGGAAGCTAGCTTCAAACCGGATGCTTCACCTCCAAAAGCCCAATCCACCACCACCGAAAGTAACCCCACTATCGAGTTGTCCACACCGCAATCTCCCTCGAAGCTGCACCCCCACGAACTCCCCACAACCCACGTCCACAGCCCTATGTTTAGTTAGCAGCACTGTAACCTCGATGCACCACCACCTTAACCCATTTTTCCTCCACCGTGAACCACCGTCATCCAGTCACCTGCTCAAAGAAAACCAAATATCTATGTTTTTAAACATGAAAACAGAGCATGTTTTGTGCCCAACCAGTTTTCGTCGGAAGTTGCGCTAGCAACTTGCCACCAGGGCAGCATGGCCTAGCCATGACACATGGTCCCAAGACTTTTCACCACGTCGTCCAGTTATTTCCGTTACTCCTTTGTGTCGCTCGACGATATGCTTCCTCTCGGTCCCTTTTCGATTAAACTCTCTCTCTAAACTCCACCACATGCCACGAAGGATGCCGTCGTGAGTTCACAGGTTTCTACTACTTTCTCTTCTGTCGAGCGGCTGCACCATTTCTTCTCGTATCTAGCTTTGCGAGCGTCCAGAGGTGTACACAGGTAAGCCCTAATTTACTGAGATCTATTGTTATTCTGTCACTCCAAATATGCGTTCTGGAAGAGGATGCTTTGATTTGCGTTCAATCAAAAAAATTTCTTCTACTAATGGATTCGTGTGGTTGTATGTTGGATGCTATATTTTTGTTTTTCTCTTGGAGAGAGTTTCGTTTTCGTTATCTTGTAAACCTAGAAACATATGAATATTTAATTGAGACTTTCTCGTATTGTGCATTGCTCTTTGTCTATTAGTTATATATATTTTTAGGAAGAAAGCGATGATTCAGGTCTCATAATTCATATTGCGTGAGTTTTTTTTTTTTTTTGCTAAATTCATATTGCGTGAGTTAGAGTTATATTTGAAGATGATATCTTTTGCAAAATATTGAATATGTAATAAGATGATTTCCTCATGGTGAAACGCTTTTTGCTTCTATATTGTTTCCAAACTCTTATGCGATCTTCGAAGGTCTTCTTGGATCTCGAAATTAATCATATGATTTGGGTTCATTTGGGTTAGGTTCGCTGGGGAAGATCCATGACCTGTCATCTCATGGGTGACACAGGAAAGTATAAAATTTACTAGAAAATTAGCTAATATCTATGATTGATGAATTTGTTACGGTTCATATAGATCGATAAAGTCTTGTTAAATCTGACCTATTTAACAAGTTTGTGGATTTCTATTTTTTTAAGTTCTAGTTGCTACTTTTTAGAATAGCTGTTGGGTTTTTTGCTAGTACTCAGTGGATTGCTTCAATGGTAGGTGTTCATTAATCAAATTTCTCTACACTGTGATCACATTTGTTTTACAGAGTACTTGTTACACCTTTCTAGTGTCGATTCGTTAAGCTGATAGCCCTTGCATGTATCCGCTGGCATGTTCTTATGTGGAAATATTTGTCTCAGTTTACCTTATTGTTTCCCTTATTCATGAATTCTCTTCTGGCGGTTGCTTGAATGTTGCTCGATCCCAATGATTGAATAGATGTAAATTAGTTTCGGCCTTGTCTGAATTTGGATGTTGATAACTACCCTTCTGAGTGAGCATACTTATATTTTTGTTATGATATTTGTTGATGGGGTGTAAGCACAAATATAAATAATAAGTGACGAGTAGATCTTATCTCCTTTTGCTTATAACTCTCTCCCTCATTAAAACCTTCTCTTTATTTCTGGGGCAGGCCGAATGGGTCGAAGACGAGCAAGATATTACCACTAGATCAAAAATAAGCCATATCCCCTTTTTGGAGTGGAACGTGTAAAAAGAAGGTGTAAGCTGGTCAGTCCCAACGGCAAGGTCTCCCTTTTTGGAGATTGTGGTATTCTATTTGGGTTACTAGAGTATGGATCATTGTTTTGTATTACATTTTGGAAATTAGATAGTTTAATTGTTTTTAGGAAATTTATAGTTTATGTATTACTTGAAGAATAATCCGTTTAAGCCTTACTTTTTTTTTTCACAGCAAAAGGAAGAGGCCAATAATACTTTTTATTAGTTTAGAAAGAGGATATATATATATATTTTGTTTTAAGTTGTATTAGTTCAAAAAGAGGTGAAATAAATAAAACTGTTTTCGTTTGTGGGTGTCTATTTTTGTGCATTTTTAAATTTTGTGGATGGTATATTGTAAATTTAAATCGCTCAATTATCAATATTTGTAAGTGCTGATAATACAATCTCTAAAATGTTGGGACTATAATTTATCAGCATTTGTAGAAGTTGGTAAAATAACGCTCAATTATTGGCATTTGTAAGCGTTGATAATATAGTCTCCAAATGCTGGGACTAAAGAAATTTATTGGCACATGTAGACTTCAATAAAATAAAATTACATCTATTCATGGTTATCGAAAAAATAAATAACTAACTAACAACTTCGTTTTCGGCATTTTGAAGCGTCGATAAAACAGTCTAGAGCGTCAAGAGTATAAAAATTTAGTGACACTTGTAGACGTTGGTAAAATAAACTACCTCGATTGGTGGGTGCCTATTTTTGTGCTGATAAAAAAACTACCCAATTACTGGAATTTGTAAGCGCCGATAATAGTCTTCAAAATGCCAATACCAATATAATTTACCGGCGCTTATAGACGTCAGTAAAATAAAGAATGATTATTGGCATTCGTAAGCGTCGGTAACACTAGCTACAAAATGCAAGTATCAAAATAATTTACCGGCATTTGTAGACATCACTAAAATAAAAAATAATTACCGACATTTGTAAGCGCTGGCAACACAGTCCTCAAAACGTCGGGTGCAACATATATTAACGGTAGTTGTAGACGCCGGTGAAAAAAAAGTGTGGTGGAGGAACTGGTCGATTGCCGGCATTTGAAAACAAAACACTGGTAACCAAAAATGGGATGGTGGCATAAATGCCGGAAAATAATATTCCCGACCCTTAAGTGTCGGCACTTGAGTTGTGTAGGTAAACAAACGCAGGTAAAACCATTACCGGCATTTATTGTCATATTGCCGGCGTTTATGGGACACCGGCAAACTACCATTTTTTTTGTAGTGCATTGGTAATCATATAAAATATTTCTTAGTAATATCAATAACAAGTTGATCAAAACATTAATTACCGGTAGCCAATAGTTAATAGCCAATAGCCAATATTTCTCAAATTCTTGGTCACTGAAATAATGAAACAGCAAGTTTTTTATCCGTTCAGAATATTTTCTTCCGAAATCCCCTTTCAGAGAGACATGACGACAACGCCAAAGCTCCAGTGTTTAAAGGTGAGAACAACCATCAGATATGGTCTGCAAACCATCATCAGTCAGCTTATTCCCAACTTTGAAAGTCCATTTTATTTCAATTTTGATTAATGAAATTCTGATGGGGGATTGTTTTATTGGCTAACTATCATCTATAAATAAAACTAATTGATACAGTTTTTACTGCTTTTCTAATGAACATCTTAAACATTCCAGGAAATTATAATGTTTGTTAATTTGAGTGCATGGTTCTCCTGATCTCCCCATCTCTCGTCTGAGTATATATTAATAAATCAGACATAAAGTAGGACTTCTGGTACATTAGTCTGCTTTACGGTGCTTTAATTTCAGTTTTCTTTCTTTCAACTTTGAAGGAAATAAAGATGCATAACTTTGATCCCTTCTTTTAAGTTGGTAAATTAAGGAAGTTGTAGAAACTTCCTTGTTATTTGTTTGAACTTGTAGTATCCCATCTCCATGCTTTTTACATGTTAATTTTGTAGTACCCCTTCCCCATAGGAGTAGGAATGTTGCTTCGTTACTACTTTACGTCAGGTATTAAGAAATGCCATAATTCTTATAAAACATCAAACTTAATGTATCATATGTGACAATAAAAATTAATACAATGTCCTTTATATAGTCACAACAGAAGGTAGAAAATCCTAAATACTATATGTTGGATTCTTATCAAAGCACGATTAAATCAAGGTCTCTAAAACTAGTATTTGCTCAATAACTAGTTCTGGCCTCATGACCACAACAGAAATGAGTTTTTTTAACGGTTTGGAAATTGTGGTGGTCCCGAAATCGTCAGCAAAAAGTATTTTCTGTGACGGTTTATGGAAACCATCACTAAAGGTAGGCAATAAATGGTATTACGTTCGAACATATACAAATTCACGTTTGAACAGGTTCTCGACATTCGAATATTGAGGCAACGCATGTGTGAACTTGTAAATATTAGGCACCAATGTTTGAACGTTAATTGATTTGATATTGAAGATATATATTTTAATTTAAAATATTTGAGAATTGAAGTGCAGTGATTTAATATTAAATTTGAATATTTAAAATTAAAAAAGTTTGAGAATTGAAATACAAAAAATCTACTAGATATATTAAATAATATTGTTCATTACATATATTAAAAACAAAATACAAAATATGCTAAAAGTTTGTAAACAACACTCAGAACGTGTTGTTTACAAATGACCTCAACTCCTCAGTCAATGACAAGACCTTGTCGTTTAGGATATTTACACCATGGACAATCTTGACGATAATGTGCTCTAGATGCACAATCTGTCGATCCATGTGCATACTAATATTTGTGATCATCACATCAAACTAAGCAGGCCGCACATCCTCTGCAGATGTATTTGTCGGCTGCTGACTAGTACTCCCACTATGAGGAGCAACACCGGGCCCAGATTGGATCAGAGGAAAAAGATCAAGGATAGGCCGAGGCTGACGTGAAGCATGCCCCCTTCCTTGTCCAATGCTCCAATGATATTTGGTCATGTCAAGGGGGCTAATGTACTCAGTCAACCACTCCTCCACCTAGGGTGACATTCTTTGGGCCAATAATAACCGGGTAATGATGACTACATATGGAAGGTTGTCTAGGGAGATGATGCTAGCCTCATAACGGAAACTCTAAAAAAAGTACAGTGACAAGTCGATGGGCTCTCCATGTGTCACATATCAGGAACTGTGTGCTAGTACGACTGAATGTGGCCTTATGTGCCACAGGATTCAGATTTGTTGCAACTATAGGATGCAACATGCGGAAAAAAGGCAACAGTTGTATTTGGGTGAACAAGTTCTTCTTCTTGAGCTGCTTGCGGTCTCTCCCAATGAGGATGTACAAATCCTCATTGCGGCCATCATCCTCAGCCTAATCAGTACCCTCAGCCTTACTCGTCTGGGCTAGTAGATGATGCAGATGTGCCTACATCTACTGCATCCCCAGGCTGAGCATCTGCTATAGTTGACGTCTTAGCTACGTGACGGATCTCAAGTAGCTTAGTGATGACATATGCCAAAAGCTCGAACTGATCACCACGTACAGTCACGGTGTGAGTGGATGCATTCTGAGGTATGGAGCACATCTCCATATCAAACTCTCGAACCATTGAGGAGTATATTCTCCCCCTTAATATGCAGATACTGCTCCATCCTCTAGTAGTAAAGACGTCTCCGAGGCTCTTCAGCTGCCGTCTGAACTTGTTGAACTCGTTGATCAAGACTTCTCGTTCGGCCATAACGGTTTAACACCCAATCCGAGAAGGGTCTTGGCCTGTTCTTTCCTTCCCTCATTTCCTAGTTGTCAAAGGATGAGGCATATCCTAAAAAAAATATTAGTACTATACGTGCATATAGTGTACTGTTCTAAACTATTTAGATTAAATGTTAGAAGGTAACACAATATACGTTCGAACGTAGTCTTTGTACGTTTGAACGAGTTAGTCTTTTGTTTCGAATGTTACTTTCCAAGAGGCTAAATATTCGAACGTACAACGAGTTACATTTGAACGTGATGCTAGCAAACACGACACGCTCAAACGTGATGCTAGCAAACACAACACCTCATAAAGGTCTTACATTCGAATGCACCAAATAAATATGTTCAAACATGATCATGCACTTGAATGTATTTATTAAGTTGTTCGAACATAAACCTAGTCTAAGTTTGAACGTATTTGACATGCAAAAAGCTGAAATGTCTTACATTAAAACGTACTCTAACTAGTTCGAATGTAAAACAAGCATTCAAATGTACGTTTGTAATGTCCAAACGTACGTGAGAAACGTTCAAGCGTGTTTGACGATCAAGAATCTGAAAGGTCTTACTAAAAAAAAAGGCAAACTAAAAAAATTCCCAACAAGCCCATTACTAGAGTGGGTTTGGATTCACAAAACTATTTCATCTCATTTCATCATTACAAATTTTTCAAAACTTTATATAAAAATATAATAAACAATTCAAAATTTTCAAATCTCAAAATAAAAATAATATTAAAAATAATATTTTATTTAACTTTCAACAAAACATCTCATTATATCAAAACCCACCCTAAATTTTGCATAAACACAATTAAATTCACGCATAAAAAAACCAAAATTTTATCATTAAACTTAACAGCTGATTGAAACAAAACACCGAGAGAGAGAGACAAAGAGAGAGCTCACAGCACATGAGCGTGCTGTATATCAGCCTCGAGTACCTTGAGGAACTCCTGATAAGAAGGTCCAAAAGTAGGCTGCTGAAAATAATCTCACATTCCTCTTACTCTTTCTCTCACTTGGGGATTTCCAAAACGTACCGCTCGGTTATTATTATTATTTTTTTTTACCAAACGATGATAGAAATGATTTTAAGTATATTGGTTTATTTTTTAAAAATATTTAAATACATTAAAAATGTGAATAAAAAAAAATTACTTTTCCAACTAGCGGTAACACCGAGCGGTGCACCGCTCCAAACCTTAAGATGAACCAATTTTAAAGATCAGATAAAAGTGACACAAAAATTAAAAAATAAAATAACTCATGTATATACCTTAGACCAATATAATTTTTATTTTTATAATGCTTAATTTGCTAGCAAATTTAGACATTGTCAAGGATGTTTTGTGAGTACTGTTATATGAAATTGAAGATGGGATATCAAAGCTTGGAATCTCAATGAACATGTTATTGAAGAGATTATCACTTTATCATTGATACCAGATTTTGATTGACTATAACAAATTTGTTTAATTTGATTTCACCCATCAGCAAATTTAAAATTGAACCGATTGATCCAAGAGATTTCACAATTTTAAATGTACAAGATTTTACGATCATTACTTGTAGATCAAGGACACCAACCACTGCCTTATAACCAATTTACAATTCTTTTTTGAGGAAAAAATCCAATATAATTTGTTATTCTCTTATTTGAACTTTGAGTAGTAAGCAGATGAATAGGCTTGGTGAATTGGGGCTTTTATTGCTCAATTCAAATATCTAATGTGAGATTCAATTTCTTAATTAGCCCAATCCAACATAGCCCCTCTTTGAAAGTATGAGCCTTATAGTCGAACCCATTTCGAGTTAAGACCCCTCCTAGCCCTTCCAAATTTTCTACCTTATCAGCATGATGTCATCCATTTTTTCACGAATTCATCCTTATTATGCTGATCGCAAATTGTCTCTTGATATGTGAATTTGCCAATCCCGCATTGTGGACTACCATTTCTCCTCTAAGATGGCATCGATGATTCTATATTTCATCTGAACTTCATAAAATGTATGCTTGGAAATTTATGCAACAAAACCTCAATCCTCAATCCAAGAGAATAAAAAAGGAATGAGAAACGAGAAATTTCCATTGCCTGAAAGTTTCTCGGAGGCTGTGAGAAAGTATCAAGAAATTATATGATAATGCATTTCGCTCAAAATATCGATTGCATTTGGATAATGAAATATTTTCAAATATTTATAAATAATAGTAAAAAAATAATAATAAAATAATTATATAATGGTAAATAATAATTAAAAATAAGTAAAAAATTATAATGAAATAATGAATAGTAGTAAGATATTCTCAATATCCAAATTAGAAATCAACCGTGTAGTGCACTCAATCTCATGTGAAATGGGAGAGTATGATAACATTGGTTACTCTGCATCTAGTGGGTTGATGGCATGGCATAGATTTAATTTATATCAATGAGCGTATGTTGATAAATGAAGATACAATATATATCTGAATTCATGTGCATGCTATGATGAAAGTGTTTTCTGGACATTCTCTCTTCCCCCCTTCAAAAATTAAGTGAGAGGAAAACGATTTTTTTACATTTTTTCCATATGGTCACGAAAAATTATTTAAATTGCTTGGCTCCAGAATTGAAAATTATCTGCGTCCTTCTCTGTGTAAGGATGATTTCCATTGTCACTCTTGGATTTAGATTAATTTTAACTGGTACGAGATGCTTAGTATTTACCTCTTACTTATATATAACAAAAAAGATGCTTAGTATTTCCATGGACAATTTGATATGTGTAATAACTGAGGCATTCATGTGAAATTGGAAAACTTTGAGCAGTTGTGTATATGGGTTCCCAGGACTAAGGTAGGGAATTTCAATAAATTTGTAGGTATATTGTCTTTCACTGGGCATGGTCAATTTTTTTTTTTTTTTTGTTCTTTCTGAGAATCAAATATTGCTTCATTCAATAGTAAGAAGCAGATACAATGATAGTCATATCTTTCCAAACGCTGACAAGACTTAAAATTATACAGTAGAACATACTTCCGGATCCTCTGCTAAATAAGTTAGAATAAAGGGTCTTACCCACAAAACGTGCATTTCTGGCCAAGGTATGCACCACCTCATTTCCTTGGGCCTACATGAAGCATATCAAAAGATTAGAAATGAGATAATAAACACATCACTTTGGGACTCTTGAGAGGAGTTCTTGGCAGCTCTAGAAGGGGTGAATTTCATGGTGCTTCATTAATATAGGGAAGGGAAGGGAATAATGCAGCTGATTTTCTTGCTAGAGAGGGTGAAATGGGCAAGAATGTGATTTATGAAGAGCGGTTTTCGCTACCTCGTCTTCTTAAGTGGATTTTTTGCTTGGATAGGTGGGGTCTCCCCTCCTTTGGCACATAGGCGTACTCGAGTTTGTTTTTTTCTTTTTTCTTGAGCTTAGGCTTGTTTTAGATTGTCTTGTTTGTCCTAACAGCTGGTTGAGACGTGCTGCGATAGGCAAGTTTTGACCGGTTTTTGCTTATTTTGGGTGGTAGTTGTCGGTTACGTTACCTTTAGGTTTGTTATGTTGCCACGGTATTCTTCCGCCATAAGCGGTGAGTTTTTTCAATAAATTTGGGTCGGGACCTCTTCCAGAGTGGTTACCGACTATTTTAAAAAAAAAAAAAAAAAAAAGAAAAAGAAAAAGCAAATCACTTAGATTAATAAATGAGAGATGACAGCTAAAAATGTTTTATTTGGACTGGTAGATGGGAGAGTGCCAACAAACACCAACTAACCAACCAAACTGAATGACAGATGGGCGAGTGCCAACAAACACCCATATGACTAATTCTTTTAATAAACATGAGAACTAATTAAAAATATTTTACCCTTTTTATAATGAGTTCATTTCTTTAAAAAACAAATAATTCCAGATGACTCTCGATAAAAAACTATTCAAATTTAGATAATGTCTCTAGTCAGAAAATTGACATATCAAATACCTCCTTTGTGTGTAAATTTTAAAATTATTATTATTTTGAGATTTGAAAAAATTTAATTATTTATTATATTTTGTGTGTAAATTTGATAAAAATTTAATGATGAGATGAAATAAAACACTTTCCAAATCTAAATGGAACCTAATTATATTTGAAGAATTTTATATCACACTTTATTATCGTAAAATAATTTGATTTAATAAATAAATTTTAGATTTAAAGATTAAATTAGAGTATATAAGGATTGTGTGGTACAAAGACATCTTCCAAATTTAAGCATGAAGAAGAATTTTTTTTTTTATTTGAACTTGTACAAAGCTTTGGGGCTGGTTTTGGAAAATAAAAGACAAAAAATTGAATAAAAATATTATAAAGTTAAAATATTATTAGAACATAATTTGTTTTCATATTATTTATATTTTAGAATTTGAAAAAGTTGAATTGCTTTTATATTTTGTTTAAAAGTTTAGAAAATTTTAATAATTCGATAATAATTAGATGAAAAATTAAAAATTTGAAATTGAAAAATATTTATATTTGTGATATTTGAATATTGAAATGAGATAAGATGAGATAGAACATCTCTATCCAAACCAATCATTAGAGAACTTCAAAGGGGGCATTGAGAGTTCTCACCAATAAGTGTAAAATGCACTTTTTAATTTGTGTGTTTTTTTTTCAAGTATTTTTTAAATCATTTTAAATATTTATAAAACAGATTCACAAATTTATTAAAATACATTACTTAACTATTGAGTAAAAAAAAATCAAATTGGTACAAACTTTCGAGATAATTTATTAGTGGCTTGAGCATTTTTCTAGGGGGCACTGGGCAGCACTACAGCGATTGAGATTCCTTCTGAAGAATTCTCCAGACATGGTCAAAAGTTTATTTTTCATAATTTGTTAATCTCCTTAAATATTTAAAAAAAAAAGATATTAAAAATTAATTACTTAATTATTAAGTAAAAAAAATATTAGTTGGGACCCACTCTTGGTGGAATGTCTCGGTAGAATAGTATTTTTCTTTAAAAAATTATAAACATATATTATTTTTCACAATTCATTAAATAATTATATTTTAAAATAAATAATATTTTGATAAAATATTTTATAAAAATAATATCCCTTTACAAAAATATCTGTAAAATGAAATATATTATAAAATTTTGGTGGATTTTTTTGTTTTTTTTTCCCCTAATCGGTATCATCTGAAAGCTGAAGCCCTCAATTATTGTGACATTGTCCAGATTAATGAGGTTGTCATCGAATAAAGGCAAAAGTCTAATCGACTTACAGGTTTTGACTCAGTGCAAGCTAATCTCCCTACTTCCTTTGAATTCTTTACTTCGTTTCTTGTTGCCATGACTTGCACGCCTTTTGTGAACAGATTCCAACAATTTTCTAACGAAAAAAAACTTGGGATCTGATCGCTCTGCAGTTCGTGTTATAGGTTTGTATATCAACCCATCTCAATCTGGTCTCGTTTTATTTTTTTTGTTATTATTTTTTAAAATTTTTACACAAAATATAACAAATAATTCAATTTTAACTCTACTATTTATAAACTATCTTAACTCATTTCAATTTATCTCTAAATTCAAACCATTCTGTCTCCAACCATAAGAGTTCAAAATCAAACAAAACAAGATATATTAATATACTTCCATAGAACAAATTGACGCCCAAAAAAAAAATTCAAAACAAAAGATTAATAAATGAGAGATGACAGCTAAAACAATTTTATTTGGACCGGTAGGATTGAAATTAAGCAAAAGAGAGAGCGCCAACAAACACCCACTAACCAACCAAACTGAATGACAGAAGGGCGAGTGTTAATTGAAATGATAACTTTTTCTTCAACCTATCCTGCTCGATTCCAATATTTTTCATCTCCAGGGAGTATATTTAAAAATAAATAATGCTACTTATAATTTTATTTATATTTTTACTTATAAAACTTATTTTATTAATTTATTTTTATTTTAAATTCAAATTCTGAATTTTAAATTTTATAATCTTTAACATATTTAAAAATAAATTAATTTTAACATATTTAAAAGTTTATCAAGTGCTCTGCTTGGCTATGGGCTGGGAAAGCTGGGGCGCACGATTTCTACCGTTAAGATCGTGCTCTTGGATGCCAAATACAAGCAGTCACGCAATCCCAAGCTCAGAGCATCTGGGTTGGACAGCTCAAATTCAAATAAAATTAAAGAGAAAACTTTATAATCTTCAAAGAGAAAATTAAATTTCTGAAAAATGATTGATCTCACGTTTATCAACAATGAAGTGATTACTTTACATATTTGCACATCCACCATAAAAACTAATTAGTTTTAAAAGTTGGAAGAGTGATTGTCTTGTCTGTTCCATTCACCAATGCAATAGGACATACAGCCTGTCTTTGATCGTCATGTTGAAATTAACTTCCTTAATTTTTTAAATTATAACTCAAATCATACGAAAAATATTAATTTTTTACTCTTAGTTGCAGTATAGTTGTCATTATTTTTATCATTTTCCACTTAAAATAATTCCTATCCACTTGGTTTTTCTGGAAATTAAGTCAACTATATCAACCAAGAGGCCAGAAATACGGTTTCAATTTATCCACTTCCTTCCTGAAGAAAAACATGGATGATCTTGCCTCTAGCCTCGCCAGTAGTCTCTTGAAGAAATTAGGCTCTTTGGTTTATCAGGAGCTCTACTTGGCATGGGGTGTCCAGAGCGACCTGCATAAACTTGAGAGCACGATTTCTATCCTTAAGATCGTGCTCTTGGATGCTGAAGACAAGCAAGCAAACAACCCCATGCTGAGCATCTGGCTTGGACGGCTTAAAAATATCTTATATGTCGCAGAGGATGTGGTAGATGAACTTGAGTACGAAGCTTTAAGGAAGCAAGCGATTACGACATATGGAAGCGCTATGGCAAAGGTATGCCATTTCTTTTGTTCATTCATGGCACTTTCATCCCGTTTAAAACTGGCTCACAAAATCAAGGACATTAGAGAGAGGTTAGATGAGATTAATGCTGATAAGGTTCAGTTTAATCTCACTGAGCGGCATGAAGAGGTGCATGTCAATCCCCTGAGGGAGAAGACCCATTCCTTTATTGATCCTTCAACAGTATTCGGTAGGGATGGTGACAAAGAAGAAATAAAAAAGAGTTTGATGCACCCAAATCCCACTAGAAATCTTAATATAATTGCCATAGTTGGATTAGGAGGTATGGGAAAGACCACACTTGCCAAGGTTGTTTACAATGACGAATCCGTAGTTAAACATTTTCAGTTGAGAATGTGGGTTTGTGTACCTGAGAATTTTAATGTTACAAGATTGGTGAAAGACATCCTTAAATCTGCTGGTGGTAGTGTTGATAAGAATTCAAGTAATGAAGATACATTGCAGACTAGTTTGAGAGAACTTTTAAAGGATAAAAGGTTTCTACTAGTTTTAGATGATGTCTGGAATGAAAATAGAAATAAATGGACTGAACTGAGAGATTTGCTTAATGGAGGGTCACATGGAAGTGTCATTGTTGTAACGACACGTAGTCACAGGGTTTCTTCCGTTTTAGACCCTGTTTATACACATTCTGTAGAAGGTCTATCAAAAGAAGAAAGTTTGTCTTTGTTTGTGAAATGTGCATTCAAGGAAGGAGAAGACAAACTATATCCAAATCTCTTGCCAATTGCAGATGAAATAGTGAAAAAGTGTAAAGGGGTTCCACTGGCCCTGAAGAGTTTAGGTGGTCTACTTTATTCGAAAGTCGATGAAAGCGAGTGGGAATTGGGGAGAGGTAACGAGATTTGGGAATTGGAAGAAAATGAGGGAGGCATCTTACCTGCATTGCAATTGAGCTATAATCAAATGCCAATTCATTTGAAGCGATGCTTTGCTTATTGCGTTAATTTTCCAAAGGAATATGATTTCAGTAATATCCTTTTAATTGAACAATGGGTGGCACATGGATTAATCATCCAAATGTCTCCTAACAAAAAACAAGAGTTGGAAGATATTGGAGAATTGTACATTAAAGAGTTAATGTTGATATGTTTTTTCCAATTAGATCTTCAAGAAAATCTTTTTGGCATGTATTCCTTCAAAATGCATGATCTCGTCCATGATCTTGTACTCTCTATTGGCCATGAAGAGTGGTCGGAAATAGACTCTGACAATAAAGACATGGCCTCGACAGTTCGTCATTTGTCAATTTCATCTAGTAGCCAACAAGTTTCGAAGTTCTCAAACAAGTTAACTAATGTGAGGAGCATCATGTACCGAAACGAACCACACGTTTCCTCAGTTGAAGCATGCATCTCAAGATTCAAGTCTTTACGTCTGTTAACTATACCTTATTCAGATTTTGAGAATTTGCCAAGTTCCATTGGTACTCAAAAGCATTTGAGATATCTCGGCCTATCTCTTAATCAGTCAATCAAGAAGCTTCCTAATTCCATTTGCAAGTTACACAATTTGCAAACCTTGTTACTTGATGGATGTAGAGACCTTGAACGACTGCCCAAAGATATGAGGAACATGATCAACCTTAGGTTTCTTACGATTTCAACAAAAGATACATGCTTGTTCGTGAATGGAGAATGTTGCTTTAATTCTCTTCAGATTTTATGGGTGGTGGAGTGTCCAAGACTCGAATGCTTGCTTCCACAGATGGACAGGTGCCTCACCAACCTTCGTATGTTGGTTTTTTTGGAATGTGAAAGTTTGACCTCTTTGCCACCTATTATCAAGCACCTAAAAGCCTTAGAGTCATTGTACATTTGTGATTGTGAAGAGATAGATTTGACGGGAGGAGGAGGAGGAGATGCACAGGACCTCAATTTGAGACTCCAAATCTTGTATATAACAAATTTACCAAAGTTGGAGATTTTACCAGAATGGCTCCTAGGATCTGCAAACACTTTAAAGCACCTACATATAGAGCAGTGTGAAAATCTGAAGGCGTTGCCAGAGTGGTTACCAACTCTGAAATCACTTCAGACATTGGAGATCATTGAATGCAATGAGCTATCATCTCTACCGGAGGGGATTCGTCATACGAAAACATTAAGAAAACTGGTGATCATTCCTGAGCTCTAACTCGATGATGAGGTAATGTGATTTTGTCTTCTTATTTCAATTGTAAAT